>NC_056743.1:1764847938-1764972938 GCF_019279795.1 Protopterus annectens
GACAGAGGCCCAAATTTATGGCCATACCTGAAATATAGCTGTTATACACTGACAAAGTTGCTGGTGTTACAGAGTTTTTTGTAACATATCGTTTCTGAGGGATATAAAGTCAGAAAAACAAATGGAGGTTAGCATTTACAGATTGCAATCACCAGAGTATGCTACTGATTTGCCAATGACAATACCTGTCTAGGGAACAGAGCAAACATAACAGGCTAACCTGTGGTCATTATGTGGATAGCGCTACAGTTGAGAACTATGCAGAGACAGAATTTGTCAGACATGTAGAAGTAGCATGTGCAGACAAACCCTGTTAAACTATCAGAATTCCAAACATATAACAGCAATACTCACATTCTGCTCCCAAGTCTTGAACCTTCTCCACCAAGTCTTGTTGTAATAGGTAGTAGCTCACACAACTCCAGGATGTCTTCCTCACAAGTAAGGGAAAGGGCCAATGCCCAAATGGAGTAGTCAATTATAAGAGTGTGTTGCCATGACACTGGTTATTGGAAGAACTACACAACTGCTCTGCATGCAATTAGCAAGTGGGGAACATCAACAGGTGCACAGGCCATCACCTGGTCATGAGCATCACCTACAAAAGCCATGCTGCCACCTATTCAAACCAGCTGTATCCCTGTAGTGCACAGAGTGGAAGAGCGAGAGAGACTGGAAAAGAGAAGAAAATAAAAAAAACGTAAGTGGAACATGTAAGCATATAATTGAATGTAGTACTTGGTCTGTAATAATGGGAAATATGATTTGGAAGATTATATGTCCCAACAAGACTTGCTGTACTAATGTCCTGCTGAACAGCTGATATGGCCATAGCATCTGGCCCTCTCTGCAGTGGGAGAGATCACAGCCATGCCTCTCAACTGTACAGATCTTCACAGAATGTCCAGATTTTCCCTTCATAGTTTGTTGTCTGTTCCTCCTAAAATCTGTACTTTTCTGGCAAATAGCTGAGGATTGAAGTCATCAAGTAATGACAAACACTAGGGTTTAAGACTCCACATCCTTAGGAATATTCACAGTAATGCAAAATGTATCATTCTACAAACTTTCTATGTTTGTAACAGGAATATTTAAAGTCCGTCACTATTTATCCTCCCATCATTGTAGGCTTTGTCCAGATGTGATGCTGTAAGAGGTTGCGAGGTAGGATCACAGCTCAGGAGCCTGACTCACCCTGGGAAAGGACAGCTCACATATGATAATCACTAGGGTGTCTGTCAAACAGTTGTGACTGTGCCATTGCTAGGCCAGTTAATGGGATGTTGTCCAAATCCATGTTACCTGTGAATATGAGCATGATACATGTTTGTCTTGTAAAGCTAAGAGACTTATATGGCATGTGCATAGTAAAGTACTGTTGCAGACATGTGTGTTGAACTGCATGTGATATATTGAATTAATAACATTCAACTGTACAGTGTTCTGCTGGACAATAAGCACATTTGTGACTGATATCTGTAGTCACATACACATATACCTGTGTTATGTCAGCCAAACCATTATAAAATATGTGAGCAATGACAATGTAACATAGCCTACTTATGACTGTTGGACATTTTCCAGGTCATCGCAGTGATGTCAAAGCCTACTGTGCAATCAACTTACTAATGTATGGTGCAGCTATATTAATACAGTATAAATACTGATGTCCCTTTTGTCACCCATTTATGTGTGCCGTTGTCCAGTCATACTGCTATAATAGGTTGAAAAGTATGATTGAGCAGTAAGACTGCAAATACAGTGTGCCATACTAACATAGAACAGAAATGTATACCAGGTATTCCCTGAGCACATGTATGCATGCATATGTTCAGCTGGAAGGCAAAAAACTAATCACATTGTTTTCAAGCAGTCAGGTACATAGGTTGCGCATGTTGCACATGTGTGTAATATCTGTGTCAGTGCATACAATAGACATAAATGTGTACAGCTACTGGTTGTTGCATTGCCCTGACACTCATATGGGTACTAGAGTAGGCATGATTATCAGGTAGTAATCAGAGAAGTGTTCAACTGTGTTATGACCCACTGTCCATGCCTACCACTACCAGCTATATCAACACCTATATACAGTGGATATCACAAGTGTACACACCCCTGTTGGAATGCCAGGTTTGTGTGCTGTATGTGCTCTATGACAATCAGACCACAGAAAATCATTCCATAATGTTTCTCATCTTGAATGTGACCATGAACCTGTGCACTTCCATTGAAAAAAAATCAAAGGTGTTTCTAGGAAGGTGAGCAACTATTGCCAAGTGAAGATGTGCCATGATGTTAGAGTCCAAACCAAAATGAATGAATGCTGTAACCATCTCAAGAGGTGCATATACAACATATCAGTTTAAGGGTGTGCACACTCATTCAACTGGCTTATTGTACTGATTATTATTTCCATATGTTGTCACAGACCAAATTGTTATGTGTTCAATTGAATTGTACAGGCTATAGGTCACATTAAAGGTGGGAATTGTTTTGAAAGGAGTTATTGTGGTGCCATGTTTCAATCGTACAAATACCAGGCACTGTAACAGGGGTGTGTAGCCTTTATATCCACTGTAGCTATACGGACTCAGCAGTACATGACCTATATAACCAGCCTCCACCAAGGTAGAGTAATCTCCTTTGGTGGACAGCAGCAATACACAAACCACATAATAGGTTGCTAAATTGGCTGTCCGGGGACACATATGTGCAGGCAACAACTTGGAAGCAGGTCCACCTCTATCAGAGCAAGCATGTAAGTTCACAGGTGACTTCCTGTAAGCCTGACTAGGACTACAAATCAGATATATCCACACCACCAAGGACAATTACAACAGTGTCTCCATATATGTTGTCAGTCTCAGATGAAACACAATTCATCCTGTACTTGGGTAAAGCACACATCAGACACACATGCCATGGATATAGGCAACCTGCATCAGACAGGTTAGATGGGCACATCACCACCCTGTCCACCTCAGTTGTATAGAGGGATATGCACATCAACCACACTCCTCCCCTTAGCTATGGTGAGCATGTACATACTGCCTACTGATGGCAGCAACAGCAAATCTCCATGGGGCATAATAACATCACTGTCTGCCTCCTACATGAACCCAGGCATGTGCTCACAGCTCCATCATACACCACTGTCAAACACAGACCTGCCACCATCCACACACCATCACCATGGAAGATGGCCACTGTCAACCCTCTACACAGAAATGAATGGAAGATAGAGAATTATGCAATCAAGTGTCCAATATTGGGGGGATAAGATAGCTCAGAGCCAAGAGTGTAATGCAAGCTGCTATAGCTATGATACATTGGAGGGTTATGGTGTAGGTTGGATTATTTGCAAGTAATATCCCCTGTTAATGTGCAATTTGACTACCATATGAGGTCCTGTGACCTTTTTCCTGTTTATGTCTTCTAGGTAACATGCAGAGGGCTTGCCTACCAGCATTCTCTGTTGGGAAAACTGACATCATCACCCAATATGTGATCAAACATTATGCCCTGTTATTTGGACGGAGAACAGAAGATGTGCAGGAGAGGACCACCCTGTGGAACACTCTGGCCCACAGAGTAAATGATGCTGCCCTGCACAGCAGAACCTATAAGCATGTGCAGCATTGTGCCATTGACCTCATCCACCATTCCCATCAATGGGCTGCTGCTGTAACGAGTGACCAGTTAGCCACAGATGGGGGCCCAGCCATCCATCCCCCACTGACACCCACCGAGGAGCTCCTCGCCAACCTTGGGGCACCCGCCCAATGCACAAGCCATGAAGCTGAGGAAAGCATTGTGGAGGTGGGTTGCACACACACACACACACACACACACACACACACACACACACACACTCATATACACACGCACACACACACACACACACACACACACACACACACACACACACACACACACACACACACACTGGACGAGGAGCATGCAGATAAGGGCCCAGTGGGGATTAGCACACTAATGTATCAGACATACATGTATCTGTATTGTATTAGTACACGAATGTATCAGACATACATGTATCTGTATTGTATCCACATCCATGTGTCAGGTCCGATTGCAGTTGTGGATGTTTTTTTTTTAATGCACATAGGTGCATATCTATGGTGAGGACAGAACATTGTGTATTATTGGGGTTAGTACTGTAAATGTGCAGACATGCTGCACCCATCCTGTACCAAGGCCACATGTGAGTCTGCTGACAATATCTCCCTCTCACAACTACCTAGGATCTGCTCATCTGCATATGGGATAGCATCCTGAAGCTGGTGACTATGACGTTGTTCTGTTGTTGCCTGGAAATACCCCAGGCATGTGAAGGGCAAGCAATTTACCATGCAGACAACTATCAGTAATAGCTATATTGCCTTATGTGCATGTTCACTTGTGGTGGGGTTAACTGCATTGCATCACAGTGGTCACCACTGCGTGAATCCAAAATTTCTGTAGCATACCTCACAACTTGTCAGTGCCAAGATGTCTAGACAGAGGCCAGCAAAATGGGCTGGACAAATGGCCTAAGGTAGGGACATGTGTGACACATTAGTGGTATGCAGTGGATATCAATTGTGTACACACCCCTGTTAAGATGCAAGGTGTTCCTTTTACATACAAATTAGGACCACAATATGTCAGTCCACACCTCTTTCTGCCTTTAATGTGACCTATAACATGAACAGTTCACTTGTGAAACCAAGCATCTGGACTTATGTATTGCACCTACAAGGCCGTCCACTTGTGAGGGTGGCAGATGTCGTATCAGCATGATGTTTCAGTCAGGTATGATACCTCATGCTGCCATATGTGTCAATATACCCACTGTGCCCTATTTGGCTACAATATCACATACATGGGCATTGTTTAGGAAAACACAGACCACTTCTGACCACATATAGGTTGCAAACATCTGGATATACCAAACACATCTGTACAGAGGACTGTATAATGGTTTAAGCTGCTGCATGTGAGGCACATGCTGTTATCACACTAAATAAAGTTATGGCAGTGGGAGGTGGTCACCAGCTGTGTATGGTACACACATCAAAATGGTATAAGCCACACAAGATATAATCCTCACACACACACACACACACACACACACACACACACACACACACACACACACACACACACACACACACACATATACAGTTTCCATTGGAATTAGAACTCCTGCCTATCCATGTGTTTCTACTATAGTGCTATGTAGTTATCAGGCTAAGTGTCTTGCCACTCCTATGATGCCTTATTAGGCAGCGTTCCTAATGTAATTACCACCATAACAGCTAGACATGTATGCATTCTGAGAATCATGCTGCTCAACAATAGACATCTAACTGTCAGGATGCAGTCACTCAAAAGCACTCATTGGAGTGGAGGACATTAACATGTCTGCTGTAATGGAGGGGTGGTTCACAGCAGCAGACAGCAGCCCTGCAGTATCAGGCTATAACGCATTCCACAGCTGTCAGCCCCCAAACATGGACCACACCACACCTCCACAGGTGGTGTTGTCTCCATATTCATTATGGATCGGAACACCTCCAGACTACTATCCAAGCATAATGCATTGGAGATACTTCCAGTACAACTGCTTGGGGTAATAGTGCAATCCAGACCATAGCCTACTATGGGTCCACATCTATGTCTCTAGACTGTCAATGCACATTCCTCAACACTCTGCCATCTATGATGGTCTAACACAATACTGACATAGTATGAAACTTCAACTCCCCCTACACCACCTGGGGAAAGTAGCCAAGTGCCAGTACAGTGGCCCAACACTTCCTGGGTTCATCATTTCCAATGCACTGGACCAGCTCATTCTGACCCCCAGTAGAGGATGCAACAACCTTGACCTGTGCTGACCATTTAAATATGGGACTGTTGCTCATCCACAGTTGTCAATCCCTGCATGGTGAGATCCACACAGGCTGTAATCAACATGGAACTCAACATGTCAGCCACACACCCCCCACAAGGGTAACCACCTTGCAAAACCTGTCCAAAGCTGACTTTGCAGCCATGAAAACAAGTGTGGATGACTTTGCACCAATGGGAAATAGCTGCATGACTATGGAATCATACACATATTCACTGTACAAACAGGTACTAGTCAGAGCAAACAGAACCCAGACATAGTCCTCCAAACACTGGGAGACAAGGTGATGGTCCCTTGCCATTACTAAAGTGTACAACAGAAGGAGAACACTGTTGCAGAGAAAGGTGGTGTCCCATGACTGTTGAACTCCCTTATTAGCCTCAAACACAATGTGGGATCCCTCATGGAATCCCCTACAGGCATCTATGAAGGCAGACACACAGCAGACACATACGGCAATCACAACAGCCTTTGATAAGTACATCAACAACCTCCACAGAATTAAACACAATTGTTCTGAGTTACTGAACAATGCTAATACCTATCCTGAAACAACAGATATTGGCCACAGTCTTGGCAACACATTCAGTGCCAACTTTACCCCTCTCTCCCCTCACAAGTGGAGTGCTGATTAAATGCATTCTCACATGCTGTATCCTGTTCCTGTTCTAGGCGTCTTGTGTGTCACCAGGATTTGGCCCTGCAGCAAGACCAAGGGGTATGGCAGTGTGGTAATACATCCACCATGTCTTAGGCAGGGTGCAGCTGCATCTGTATGGATTTCCCAGGTCTATAATGCAGTGATTGCATATCCCTCACAGATTATAGGGCTGAGTATATGTTCATTTACAACATCAGTTGTAGAGTGGAGAATGATACATGTTATGGTTTGGACACACCTCCGATTGCTAATAACCACAGCAACAGGGGATATTCATCAACTCAACACACTGAGATTACTATTCACACACACACACACACACACACACACACACACACACACACACACACACACACACACACACACTTGCCAGCACTGAGATCCATAGGTTCATTGATTCATAGGTGTGTAGAGGTGAATGGGCCTGAAGGCTCTACAAGGCTAGCCCAAGGGAATACCCTGGCATCAGGCCACATGACAATAGTTGCCAATGTGGCTCAGGAGTATAGTCACTGTAGTGGTCCCCAGGGGTGGGTATCATATTCCCCATCCACTCATCCAGATATCTATTGTGGGTGGCCAGTGATGTGCACTGCTGCACATGTATGTGATTTATATTCCATAATATGGACAGTGCCTGGGTTGTACACCTGTCCCACATGCATGTCCTTTGAAGTGTGGAAGTGTGCTTGAGGTCTCTGGGGCATGTTGTGTAGACAGATTGGTATCTTCACATGTAGCATTCCTGACCTAGCTTGGTGAGACATGGCTGTGTAACTGAGGTAGTGATTACACCTACATAGACAGTATGATGCAGGGATTCATTGGAGTTATTGGCGTCTGTCCATACAGGCCATGTGTATAAGGCATGGTATTCCTTTTGTGGGGTACATTTGCAAACTCTACAGATGTTGCAGGTGTCCAGTGGGGAACATGGCAAAAAGGCCACTGTACACATTGATTGGGCTACTGAGGAGATGGTACATGGTGACCATGTCCTTTTACTTGCTGGATAACACACAGTCAGGAGATATTACACATCAAAGTACTTTCTGATGTCAGTGGCACTGTTGTGGTCAACAGGCAGCTGACTGTCAACCTGTGTTCCCCATTCTGGTATAACAACATCACTGTTCAGTGGGCTACCACCAATGTATTACTTCATGTGAGCCATGGTGTTTCCAAAGGTAATGGCAGCACATCTCTTGACATTGAGGTTATGTCCAGGGTTCTGGCAACAGTCATAGGTGTTCAGTGGCCTTTGTGCATGATGTCAACATCACATGGATTGGGAATGTTACCACCCACCTTACTGTTGTATGCAAACATTTTCAGCCAGGGTGCCTTTGTGTATTCCTGCACCTCAGAATGGTAGATCCCAAACATGAGAGGACATGAGTCCGCAACCTGTTTGACACCAGTCATCTCTGGTCATTGGTTTGACATGGAGTCCACTGCAATCACACCGTGGGTACTATCTGTGAGGCAGTGTGCAGAAGAACTACTGATTTAATGGTTGATGCCTAGCCAAATGTGTTTGTGTATGATTTCTGGGTGGGGAGTGGTCTCTGAGTATTATAAGGGTTGCCTATATTGTTAACTATTCCATACTGTCACATAGTCATTGCACATGGCACTACACATTTAGGGCTGTGGATTGAGAAGTTTCATTTTGAGATTTGGATAAGAGAAGAGATAGTGCATCACGTCTTAAGAGTACTAAAATGCCTGCCAAGAATAATTGTGATTCTACTCGCCTTAGCGACTGGCAGAAATTAAATCTGAATACTGGTATGGGCTATATGAACCCACTTGTCACATCAGCGGAGAGGGAAATAGTACAAACATTAGATAATATTAAGATTAAATACACTCAATTACATGAGCAATATGGTGTGGAGATACTAGGTAAACATCTGAAGGATACAATTGAAAATTCATCAGTTTAGTCAAAGAAATTACTACAAATCAAACTTAAGAAATTAAAAAGAGATTGTGCGGGTTTTCTACAAGGCAACATCTTCATGTGGCCCCAGTATTCTCATAGTGAAATAGAGAATGCTTTGCTTATGGAAACTGTATATTTAGAAGCTCCCACCAACAAAGAGACTGATAAGATTAATTTGTTCAATTAGAGGACAAATACAATGCAGGAAATGGCCATGAACCAATCCCATTTGAGTAAAACCATTGACGTCATGCCGGTTACGTCAGAAAGAACTGAACAGCTGGGTGCGAGATGGAAAACATTCCATTACGACTGCAGAAGTGCATCATGAGGCGAATGGGACCGTTCCTGAAATTAATGAAGATAGAAACCAGCCATCCTCTTCTCCTTTTTTACAAACTTTAGGCCCACCCCCCCATTGAACTTTCTGCTGCCAACCAAAGAGAGATCAGCGAGCAGGGATGGCAGAGGCCAGCACGGTGGGACCCAGAGAGGAAGGAGCAACACCAGGATGAAAAGAAAACACAAGGAAGGGCCAGTGAGTCCCTATACTATAAAGAAAGCTTTTATGAACAAAAGGAATTAGTAATTAATTTGTCTACATATGTACTATCACAAGAAGAGCTTAATGTTTTGAAAAAAGGCCTTTCGTTCATCCCCACAGCGGACTCTAACATAACTGAAATTGTGTTTGACATTAAATTATTTACACGAAACCTTATGTTAAAGACAATGTATGAAATGAACAATGATGATGCAAATTTTATTTTTAGGAAACCTAGTTTATATGTACCGAAACAAAATTCTTTGATTAACGCATTCAAACAAATTTGCATTGATGATGCATATAAATTGTATCACTCACAGAATGTCAGACGACAGATAAACAAGCAATATAATTTGAGTAAGCATGAATTTGAAACTGTGACAAAATTACAAAACAATCCTGACATTATGATAAGACCAGCCGACAAAGGGGGCCAGATTGTTGTACTGGACAGAGCAGCCTATGATAGTGCTATGTTTGCTATGTTAAAAGATCAAAGCTTTTATTGGGTTATTACATCCATACAGGTGATGACTATGATTGAGAAGGTACACAACAACTTGAGGGACCTTGAATGAAATGGTATTATTGATGAGAGCTTATATAGGTACTTTCTAATGCCCAATCCTACTATTCCCATAATTCAGGGGTCACTTAAATTACATAAAAGTTTTAACAATCCTCCCATGAGGCCAATTGTGGCAGGATGAAACTGGTGCACTGAACAAGGTTTCCATTTACTTAGAGAAGCATCTTCGTCTACTTATCAGTGAGTCTGAATACATACTGAAAGACACAGAACATTTTGTTAGGGATCTGTATGATTTCTCAAAGAGGGCAAAGTTACCTGAACATTGCATTTTGGTTACACTAGATGTAGTGTCACTGTTCACAGTAATACCAAATGAGGTGGGCATTAGTAGTGTCAGTAGAATGATGGAAAAAAGTGTGAGTCTTATGCCACTGAAGTTACAACAAATGCAAGTATTGCTAAAGCTAGTCTTGGAAAACAATATATTTATGTTTAGGAATATTTATTGGCAGTGAAATGGCGTTGCAATGGGAGCATTGTGCGCCAATAGTTATGCCAATGCTGTTTTGGCCGAATGGGAGGTTGAAAATCTAGTCAAAGGTCCTTTTCAGAATAACATCTTATTCTTTCAGTGGTTCGTGGATGAGCTCTTTATTTTATGGGATGGGACAGCAGAAACACTAATGGTCTTTGTTGAATTTATCAATCAAACCACACAGTTCCTCAAATTCTCATGAAACTGGTCAGCTAGTGAAGTGAATTTCTTGGATGTCACTATCTTTAAAGGAGAAAACAAAGCGTTAAGTACCAAGATATACAGGAAAGAATGCCATGCTAATAATTTATTGAGTAGTGAGAGCATGCATCCAAAATTTATATTCAGAAATGTGATACAAAATCAATTTTATAGAGCATCCAGACTGAATGTTAATGAAAATGATTTTCTACAACAGGCAGACAGGACTGCTGTTGAACTCATGGATAGGGGTTATGATCATGATACTATACAGAAAAATGGGAGGAAATAGTTTGAAACAAACGAGAGCTAAGCCCTATTTTTCAGATCCAGCTGAGAACTCCACACCTGCTATAAGAAATAGATATTCTTCTAATAAACTTAATGTATGTTATTCTAGGAACATAAGGCAATATATGGAAATCATTAATAAACATTGGAGTGTGTTGACCACCTACAGGCAAGTGAGTAGGTTTATAGATATGAAAACACAATTCTCTTTTAAGAATAAAAAAAGTTTAAAGAGACGGCTCTGCAATTCAAAATATTTTGTAATGTCTAAAGACGTTGTAGGGACCAAACCTTTTGGGAAATGTCAGGTATGTACATACATGGCAAAAGATGTTTTGACTTTTAGACATCCAGACACAGGGGAATTATTTAAAATCAGGGTCAGTGCAACTTGTGATAGCTCACATGTAGTGTACCTCGCTGTATGCCAAGTGTGTAACAAATTCTATGCTGGCAAAACAGACAGCTTAAGGATAGGGTGAGAGAACATTTGTACCATATTAAGAAAAAAAGCACATTTAATGCATTAGCAAAACATGTTAATGAAACCACAGAACAACATTTATTCAAATTTGTTGTCTTGGGGAGATGTTTTGAGAACCCAAGGGGGGGGGTGACATTAGATGTAGAACTGGAGAATTAGAGGCTGAGTGGATTTTGAGATTAAGAGCAGATGTGGGGCATGGTCTTAATGATCATGTACCCTTGAGACCTATACTCAGAAAAAGGCCATTACATAGATAAAACTGAGTTTATGTTCCTTATGCTGTCTCAAATGTATTTATTTTTATATTTGTTTTCAGTGGAGTTTTTTACCTTTAAGTGCTTTGAGTGCCTAATCATGTGACTGGATTCAAACAGTATAAGAGTGGTGTTAGTTAGACTTTATCCATACACCTGAAGAAGCATTATTGTGAAAGCGCTTGTGTTCATTTTTATTAAACTGCTGGAGAACCCCGAGCCCTGCCTTTGTTTATTCTTTGCAATATAACAAGTTAGCAAAACCCACCCGCCAATGAATCCTCTTACTACACAATAACACCAACACTCACACAGGATACTGATGACAGACAAACACACATACACACTTGCCTGAGTTTCGAACCCCTGCCTATCTATGAATTGTTACTACAGTGGTATGCATTTATTGCATGTGCCACAGAGCTTATAGGATGGATCTTGTCCCAAGGTATTTCTAAGGTGAGGAACCTCACCAGCCCTTGTAAATACTGGCATTGAGTGATGTAGTGGTTGAGAGATTTCATAAAATACTTTACCCTACACACACATTTACATTTGCCAGGAGTGAGGTTCAAACCTCTATCTAAATATTAAAATATGAAACAATCCAAATGGATAAAGAAAACTTTTAAAATTGAAAACAAAAATAAAAAACAGCCACCAGAGAATAAACGAAAGTCTCTACTTTTAATACACCACCAAGAACAAAATAACCAAACGACTAAGCGCTTTCACCAGGCTTCAACCACTGGCTTCCTCAGAGTCATTTGGTATAACATCCAAAGCTGTTTAAATATACAAACAACTGATTGATTGATTGATTGATTGATTGATTGATTGATTACTTCACCACCCAACCAGATGGGTTAACAAAATTGATTAATGAAAAATCCATCAATCCACACACATACAATCTATCTCATTTTATACTTTTTAAAAAGTTTTTTAACATTCTATAAAATATTGAATGTTATATATTGTGTATAAATTCAAACAAAAATAAGAACAAATTATGTTATATTTAAAATCACACAGATTCACAGGCAGGATACAGAAATTATAACCCATACATTGTAATAAAATCAATGAGTGACTAAACTGCACTAAAAATAATCTTACAATTATATTTAAATGTGAAACAAACCTAATTTGATTATTGTTTACTGTGTATTGATCACTATCATAGATTTAATAATGTTGTTTCCAAATTAAATGATTTGCCTTTAGTTTTAAAATAGGCATCATGGAAACAGCATCATTTAAACTGGGTGACTACAAGGCATTAAGTCTAAGTTGCCAAGTTGTTTTCAGGGCTCCAATTTTATTGCTAATATCACAGCCCCTTTCACCCATGACTACTCAGTCTATAATGAAAAATACAAACTTTTTAAAATTCTTACATTTTTTTGAATGTAAATAAAGTGCATTGTGCTCATCCTTTCTTTTAATGCATCTCAAATGTTCCGAAATCCTATCACATAGTCTACGAATGGTTTTACCCACATAAAATCCATCACATGAAATACATGAAGCAACATAAACAATGTATTTAGTGTTGCAATTACATATCACTGGACATGAAATAGTGTATTTATAATCATATACACATAAATATGGACCTTCATTAATATACCTACAACATTTGCACATGCCACATTTCTTCATACAAGACTTTCTCCCAGCATTAACTTCTCTTTCAAAAATACCTTTTAAGTTATTCCCTCTACTATATACTATCAATGGTTCAGATCCTAAAGTTACCTTAATGTTGTCACTAAAACAAAATTTCCAAGCATTCCTCAAACATGTCACCAAATCATAAGCCCTATCATTATATTTTAGTACAAATGCAGCACCTAGTTTTTCTAGGTTACTATCACTAGGTGTAATAGATGTCACATTCCGTAAAATGGGGATGTAATATGTTTCCCTTTTTCTCATAATCTCTCTTTTGATGGTTAATAATAATTTTAAGGGATAACCCCTAAGAACATTCCTATCAATTTATATAATTCATCCTTAAAGGTTAAGTTATCACTAACCAACCTAGATGTTCTCACCATCTGTCCCTTTATAATCCCTTTTCTTTGATGGTAAGGGTGACAACTATTAAAATGTAAAAGTGAGTTGGAATATGATTCTTTTCTATAAATATTACCACATAAACCTTGTGATGTTTTCTTTATAGTTATATCAAGAAAATTAATCTCTTCCTTATGCCAAAAATAAGTAAATTTGAAAAAATCTGTTGTAGTATTTAAATAATCAATGAACTCCACAATAGATGTTTCATCACCTTTCCACAAAATTAACACATCATCTAAAAATCTGTTATATAACAGGATCTTATCTTTGTATTCGGATGAAAAAATAAACAAATTCTCCCATGCCACTAATACTAAATTAGAAAACATGGGAGCACATTTGGCTCCCATTGCTACACCAGTTAACTGCTGGTAAATTTCTCCTTCAAAACTAATAAAGTTGTTTTTTAATATAATTTCCATAAGATCTATTAACAAATTTGTTTTATTTTTATCTGTCATTTTACTTTTTGAGAGACTCTCATGAAACATAGCCAGTCTTTGTTCATGAGGAATGACTACGAATAGATTAACTACATCCACTGTCATGAAAACAAAATTATTATTATCTTTGACTTGCCTAAGCCTCTCAAGGCAATGCCCTGAGTCTCTCAAAATATGCCCAGCCTCTTCTACTGCTATTTTTGACCAAGTGTCCACAAAGGAAGCAAGGGATTCAGTCTTAGAATCCCTGGCTGCAACAATCAGTCTAAATGGAGGGTTGCTAACTTCTTTGTGGACCTTGGGAATACCAAACATAACTGGTAAAGTTGGAAATTTTACTGTTAAATAATTGTATTCTATTTCGTTGATAACACCCTGAAATAATGCATCCTGAAGGAAGAGATCAATCTTTAAATAGGCCCTATTTACTTCATTTTTTGATACTCTCCTATAAGTTGTCTCATCATTAAGAATATGCATCATACTACTCGAATAATCCATTTTAGTCATAATCACCATCGCCCCACCCTTGTCCGGTTTCATAAACCTATATTGTTGATTTTGGTATAAGAATGGTGTTAGTTAGACTTTATCCATACACCTGAAGAAGCATTATTGTGAAAGCGCTTGTGTTCATTTTTATTAAACTGCTGGAGAACCTGGAGCCCTGCCTTTGTTTATTCTTTGCAATATAATAAGTTAGCAAAACCCACCCACCAATGAATCCTCTTACTACACAATAACACCAACACTCACACAGGATACTGATGACAGACAAACACACACACTTGCCAGAGTTTCGAACCCCTACCTATCTATGAATTGCTACTACAGTTGTACGCATTTATTGCATGTGCCACAGAGCTTATAGGATGGATCTTGTCCCAAGGTACTTCTAAGGTGAGGAACCTCACCAGTCTTTGTAAATACTGATATTGGGTGATGTAGTGGTTGAGAGATTTCATAAAATACTTTACCCTACACACACATTTACATTTGCAAGAGTGAGGTTCAAACTTTATCTAAATATGTTTTCAGACCTTTATGTTACACATTTACCACATGCACCACTGACCTTTCAGAGTTTAGGGTTGCCAACAGGTACTTCTATGGTGAATGATATCTGCAGGACTGCTAAAGTAGGGCACTGAGAAGGGCACTGAGAAGTGCACTGGGTATAAATGGGGCCAAAATCTTAAGGTACAAATACATACATACATATAGATATATAGACACACATACTTGCCAAGAATGAGATTCAAACCTCTACCTATGTAGTCATTGTTATGCATTTATCACACACATCATGGAGCTTATGGGTAGAACAGTGTCCAAACATACCTCTAAGGTATTAAATTTGAAATGCAATGGCTTTGTATGGACACAAAATTCTTCAGCCTACAGATATACACACACTCACACAAACACATACACTTTTGCAATTGCTAGAACTGAGATTAGAACTCCTACCTAAACAGTGTTTTGCACTACAGTATTATGTAGTTATCACAAGCACCACTGAGCTTATATGTTGGAGAGCTGTCCAAAGGTATCTTTGAAAGTGGATGACATCAGCAGCAGTGCTCAAGAAGGGGTAAGGGATGTGTAGTGATTGTGAATTCCCTCAACATCATGTATCTAAAAAGACACACCCACTCTCTCAAACAAACACATTTTCATGAATGTCAGGACCAGGATTAGAACTCCTACCTATCTAGTTTGCTACACTATAGCATTACACAGTTATCACAAGTGCCACAGAGCTTAGATGCTGGAGAGCTGTCCAAAGGTATCTTTGAAGGTGAGTGACATCAGCAGCACTTAAAGAGGGGTAAGGGAAGTGTAGTGAGTGTGAATGGCCTCAAAATCATGCCTCTATAAAGACACACACACACTCTCTCTCACACACAAACACATTTTCACAGTTGCCAGGACTGGGATTAGAACTCCTACCTAACTAGTGTACTACACTACAGTATTATGCAGTTATCGCAAGCACGAAGGAGCTTAGATGTTGGAAAGCTGTCCAAAGGCATCTTTGAAGGTGAGTGACATCAGCAGCAGTGCTAATGGAGCGGTAAGGGGAGAATAGTATGTGTGAATGGCCTCAAAATCATGTCGCTACAAGGACACACACACTCTCTCACACAAACACACACATTTTCACAGCTGCCAGTACTGCGATCAGAACTCCTACCTAACTAGTTTGTTACACTATAGTATTATACAGTTATTGCGAGCATCATGGAGCTTATAGGGCTGCAAGCTGCCCAAAGGGTTATTTCAGGGTGACTGACATCAGCAGGAGTGCTAAAGTAGAACAATGGGGGAGTGTAGTGAATGTGAATGGCCTCAAACACATTAATCTAGAAACACACACACACACACACACACACACAACTTTACATTTGACAGGACTGAGATAACAAATGCTACATGAATACTTATTTGTACTATAGTCTTACACAGTTATCACAAGCACCACTGAGACTATAGTGCTGAGGGCTAACAAAATGAATTTCTACAGTGAATGACATCAGCACATCATGTGATATAGGCCAATGGGATGTGTACTGGGTGGGAAAGGCCTCATAATGGGATTCTCTGTGTTGCTGTCTGTCTCTCTTCCCCATGTCTCTGCATGTGTATGTTTGACATATTATATTATGTTAGCCTTAGATATGTGTGAGTATTCCTATCCTGTGTGTGTGTGTGTGTGTGTGTGTGTGTGTGTGTGTGTGTGTGTGTGTGTGTGTGTGTGTGTGTGTGTGTGAAGTATGAATGGTGTACAATTTGGTAAGTGTGCACAGACATCTGTGAATAACAGATAACTATAGTCCACTGTGTTGTCAAACATGGGCTTCATTTCTCTAAGTGTAGGAGCATGCCCAGTATGACCTTCTATACTGAGCGTGTGCATCCATTCCAGGGAGAGTTGGACTCCAGTTCAGGGTTTTGTGGGCTACAGCTACACCTAGCAACCTGTTTCTGCAAGATATCTGTAGATAGGTTGTCAATATGGAGACACAATGGGCGTAACATATGGGGGATACTGTCACTATTGCTGTCTGTGCTGCGTGTGTAACATGGCTGGTTGTAGCATAGATTTTCTGCCATATGTACTGTTTTACACAGTTATGTATCATGTCATCTACTACTGACAGATATTCTTTGCTCACAGTTATTTACCAGGGAAATACAAGATGAATGAAGCTGAGACCAATATTCTGAGGTATATAGACTGCACATTCTGGCACACTCCTTCCATTGTGGAGGGGTAGCTGCAAACAATAGACTGCTGGTTCTGTGTTAACGGTCCAGCACCTTGGTAGTATGCCAGCTGGGGATCCCTTTCTTGTGCTTTTCTCCACTTAATGGAATAGCCATATCCTGCTGTGTCCATACCTCTCAGCTGTACAGATACACAAAGGTTATCCAGAGGCAGGACTCATATATCTGGTCAGTTTACCTTCACATTGTGGGTTACAAGCATTTCTCTGGCTATTCATTCATGGGTTTGCAGTCAGGGGATAGTATGGGCTGACATTAGAGTTTCAGACTTCACACACTCCATGACAACCATCCTTCTACACCTCCCCTCTGTTATTTTCTTCTCTTTCTAACATTATGAATGCAATATCTCTGAGGTATCCCTATAGTTGGGTCTTTATCCCAGTAGTAGTTATAGCCTGGTCCACAGGTCTTGCAGTAGGACATGGGGAGGCATGCTACTGTCATTTGTCAGCTTGGCCTTGCATTTGTTTTCTGTTTACTGTGTTAGGTTGTTAGTTAAGACCTCCTGACATTCCATACATTGGCACTATGGGTGAGGCATGGGCCTTTGCCAGAGGACTGTAGGCCATTTGAGAGTGCTGCAAGCCATCTGTAGCAGGCCAGTGCATTCTGTCACTCATGTGTTCCCAGGCTGCAAGCCAGTGTATTACCCTGGGGTGACAGTGGTAAGTCGTTAAGGTGTTCCTGTCAATCTTTCCTGTTCATACTAATCCATGAGTCTGGGTGTGGACAGGTTGTTGCTTACAGCTAGGGACACATCTGCATGGGACACCTATTGAGCATGCAGCATCATGTATGTATTCCCATACAGAGATGGGCTCATGCTGTACTCATTCCCTACAGCAAGGATATGACATGTGATAAACCTGTGGCTGATGGTGGGGTGAGCTGGGTGGATGTGTGATATGGAAGCTACTGGCACCTGACTTACGCATATACCTGGGACATTCCCCTTATGCTGGCTTGTGTTTGGACATGGGCAGTCTGTCATTACTTTATAACTGTGTCTTTTGTGTTCTGCCAGTGATTGGCCAGACTACCAGTATTCCATACTAGAGGTCAACTAATGTGATCCTAACCTCTATGTATAATTCCAAAGTTGTGTGCAGTTGACAGTTATTTTATATGCAGTCTGTGTAGGGTACTTCCACCTGTGTACTGTTTCTATGTATGGGCCCCTGTTCGTGGCATGTCCAGCTTTCTGATGGTGAAATATATTGACATCTGGACAGTGAGTATGTACAACTGCTGACAAAATTGTAGCTGAGAAGCAGTGTGGTTGGCACTGCAGTTGTTGGAACATGGCCCTGTTTACCACTGTACTGTACCAGTGGCGGATTTAGGCATGGGCGCAGGGGCGCGCGCCGGCCCCTTTTTAAACTTGTTTTTTTTTTTTTTAAATAAGTTGCCTCTTTAATCCTGTCACCAAACTCGCTCCAGACCCTTTTTAAACTTTTTTTTTTTTTTTTTTTTTAAGTAAGCTACCTCTTTAATCCTGTCACCAAATGCGCCTATACGGAGATGCGATTGGAGGTTGCAGTCAGATGATTTTTTTTTACAACAATCCACCTCCAACTGCATCTCCGTTGTAGTTTAGGCGGGTTAGAGAGAGCTGTGATAGCGTTCGGGTAAAGGTGTAGTAACTGTCTGCCAGACAGAAGACAATTTAATTTTAAAATAAAAATGACAATTGGAAAAACTACTTTGAAAGTGCTGTTGAGTGTGAGCCAGTGATCCACATCGAGGTAATTTCATTTTCTTATTTTACTGGTTTAATTTCCAAGGTGCCAAGCGGTACGTTTGCGAGTGTGCCGTGTTTACCGCGCTAACTACAACCCCTTATAAATTATGCAGAGTCTTTGAATAATTGTTCTGGTTTAAAATGCAATAATATATTTTTTATTATCATTCTGTAAAAAACAAGTTTGAGTAAAAAAGATGTTTTATTCTGTGGCTGACATTTTGAGTAAATGGTTTATTGTGTTATATAGTGTCTGTTGTAATAAGTGGCATTTTTCTCGTCAGGCCACAACAGAAAATATGTAATACCTTACTTTTCTATGCAGTCAGTTAAACAAAATAAACAGATAAATTATTGCCTGTACAGAATCAAAATTTGTCAGGAGTCACAGATGGATTACAATGGGAAAGAAAATCTGTGTCATGAGCTAAAGAGTAGACAAAAACACCTTAAAACTGGTGGTTTGTATAGCTTCATGGAATACAATGACTGACTGTAATTATATTACTTTTGTCTTATTGAAGGCGCCTGAATAGAATGTAAAATGATTGTTTTGTTATGCCTTTTGTATGAAAAACAAACAATATGTTGTTGATTTCTTTCTTTATTACTTCCATTGTTCAAAGTAGTTTGCCTAAAGTTAAATTATAGAAGGAAAAGTGTCTCCTTAACCTTTAACTGCATATGCCATGTTGAATATTTAAAATGTATTCAGTGTATGATATATCACAGTTACACTGTACAACCACCATAATGAAAGGCTTGTGTTTATAAAATTGATAGGTAATGTGTGTGTATAGAGTTAAAGAAAATTGATTTGGCCTGCTGTAGCATATTAAAACTGTAATAAAAGTTAATAAATAGTTGAGAGTGCAACGTACAGCAGAATATCATTTCCAGTGATTTCAGTGCTCTAACGATGCGTCTCTGTGATCATCTGTCTCTAGTGCATACTGTTTCACTACACAGATAGACTTCAAGCAGTGTTTTAGTGAGAATATACTAACTTTTGACTGAACAGGTGAAGGTCAGTTTCACAGGTTAATTGTGTGTTGCTTACATTAATATATACTTAAGTGATTGACAGTGTGAATATAAACAAAGTTTTATAGTCTCCAGTTTTGGCTGACGTCTAACAGTGGGGGTTGGGTTAGGGCAACAACTGTAAAGAGAAGTGAACTGCTTACATCTCAAACTGAACTCAAAGCTCTTCTCTTTACAAGGATCAGTTTGTTTTCTTTGTTCTGCTCAGCATTTCATTCTCTGCATGCATAAAACTACTGCTGATTTTGTCAAGCTGTTTGCACTTTGCTGTTTTATTCACATTTCTTGGTCTGTCAGGTTAACTATTCATTATTTATGTCTCTGATTTCAAATAACTTTTGAGTTTTGAGATTGTTGCTAGTTCTTTGAATCTTGGGAGAGATCCCAAGTGTTTTATCATTTCAGCTTTTAAATGCTGCCCATTGTCTTCTGGAATACCAGAATGACTTTGTTAGGACTTTGGTTTGCATAGTTGCCTTTAATTTTACTCTTTTGTATAATTTTTAGTTCAGGGGAATGAAATGTCACTAATGTATTGTTAGCATATTGTAGGTTACTAGCACAGAAGACTTCAGTCTTTACTTTGTGATGTCATGGTGATGTCATTGATTTATTTTTTTACTATAGTTTCCTACATAAAGCACATTAAGTATGGCAAAATAGTTATAGGGGTAAAGTGTGATGACAGAAAACTGCCCAATGGAGAGGGGGTCAAGGGAGCCCGCAGGATTTTTTGCAGGGGGGTGCAAACCCAAGCCCCGTCCATGCAGCCCCACCCCTCTGCTGCCCCCGCCCACACAGCCCCAAGCCCACCCCACCCCTCTGCCAACGCAGCATTCCAGTGTACCATTACTTGGCTATTTCTCCCCATTTGTCGTAGACACTGTTCAAATCTCTCAGTGTGCATACTGTTTTATGCTTTACTTCTACAATGATTACATATATTTGTATTTCATTTACAACTTTTATTTCAAATTTTATAGCACAAGTACTGATAGACATTTACTAAACAACACAAGAGTCTTACAATGAAAAGAGACTTAGCATTAAAACTTCTCTACCTTTGAAACCCACATTCACGGAAACAACATTGAAACCACATTCAAAGAAAATGCATCTGGCCAGTGGCAGGTTAAGTTTACCTTTGGGCTATTTTCAAATCATAAGCCCTTGCATTTTTTGGACCATGCAAAAAGTTCTTTGATTCATGTTTCTGACTATATTAATTATAAAATATATTTGAATTATATCCCTTGTATAATAGCACCACTTGTTAGAGTATGCTCTAAATTTAGTTTTGAACTTTTTTCTAGTAAGCAATGAAACAAAACATATAGACTAAATGGCAAACTGCCCAGTTCAGAACACTTCAACCATAAAAAGCAACTCAAACTTCTGTCATTACAATCCACCAATGTCAGTCTATACGCACAATCTCTGCAGAAGTAAAAGTAATCTGAACAATTACATATTAAAGATATCTGAAACTACTGAAGAGGTTGTTACTAGAAAACAACTTTATATTTCAGTGTTTCATCTACAAATTCAAGGCCTACTGCCCTTGAAGCATAAATTGCCTATGATGCCTTGCACAGTCTTTTCTAGTTATTAACTTTAAATATTAAAGAAATATGAATATTAATTTAACAGGAAGAATGAAACCCCCCTAAGCACAGAAAAAGTTCCATCTACAAAATGCTTTCAAAATTGTTCAAATGAGGTTACATCCCATCAAAATACACTTTTTTAATATGTATTCTCTTACATATTGTTGTATGTTACAAAGAAAATGTATGAAAATAACTCTCAAAGTAAGGGGAGGGAAAGTAGACAACCAAGTGATATGCCGAGCCAAGTAAGTCCAGTACTGAATTCATTATCATCAAATATTAAAATGCATTGCAGCACTCATCAGAATTCCAGAATATACAGCACTATCTTTTTCATTCTTATTCTCTGTAGAACAGTGAATGCAATTTGTCCACTGTTTTTAAATGCACCTTGATTATCCCCTGTGAAAATGCCTTAGGCTTAATGATATCCAGCCAGTCAACAAAATGAAATAAAGAAATGCTTAGGTAAAAAAAACTGTCATGCTGCCTTACTGCTCACAGAAACGGATGGTTTTAGAGGGTGTGATTTGATACACTATACTATGGAAGCCATTATAAAAATGTTCAGACTGTTATATAACAGTTTCCTTTCCCATACACAGCTCCCCCAGCCATTCCAGTATCCCATTACTTGGTAATTTCTTCCCATTTACCATAAACACTGTAATGTGCATAGTGTCTTTATGCTTTACTTCTACAAAGATTATTTGGATTTCATTTAAAACTTTTAATTTAAATTTTATAGCACAAACACTGATAGACATCTACTAAACAATACAATACAGTCTCATAATGAAAACAGACTTAGCATTAAAAATTATCTGCCCTTGAAACTCTCATTCATTGAAACAGCAATGCAACCCACATTCAAAGAAAATGCATCTGACCAGTGGTGGATAAAGTTTACCTTTGTGTTTCAAATCATAGGCTCATTGCACACATACTGTATGTAGAACCATGCAAACACGTGTTATTTGATTCGCCTTCTTGACTGTATTAAATTATAGTCTTTGTATAATATAACACATTTGAGAGCGTGTTTTAAATTTATAATTTTGAACACTTTTCCAGCTGAGAAGCCTTAAAGGATATACAAAGGAATGATGTAGCTTGAAAGGTAAATTATGTATCACTTCCCTCTGTCCCATCCTGTATCTAATTAGGGCAAATAAAAGTTAATAAAACCCCTTTCTACAGGCAGCAATAGAAAAATAACCTATCACATTGCACTTTGAAAAATGAACATTACCCCTGTCACTTCACTGCTCTTCACTTGACTTCAAAACAAGTTAGAAACTCAGGACTGGTATCAATTAGTTAGATTTTTACATATGATTACTTTACACATAACTGTTAAATATGGTAGTGTTGAATTGCTGGCTAAAATGAAATCCATAAGATAGCATATATTTTACTCACAACAGAGAATAAGTGTGTAACATCCAAGTGTTAAATTAAGTGCTTACCTTCAAAATCTCCCAACTATAGCCAAGTAGTAGATCATAGATGAATCAAAGTTATATACACATGGGTAAAGTTATTTAAGATAATCAAATATTAATTGTATTAATTAGAAACCACTCATCACTAACACCACAAAAAGAGAAATAGAATTATCTAAGTATACAATAAGTATGGATCACCTGGAATGTCATAGGTGATCCTTGGCAAAGCTTACAAATAAAAGGAATAAAAGTGTCACCATTAATTAAACACACTGAGCAAATCTATCATCTTGCCAACCCCTCCCTCAATGGAATACATTTCATACGTAACACAGCAAAACATTTTCCCTGCTTGTATTAGTTATTTAAACACAGTATATGACTAGGTCTGACTTGTTAGCTTCCCACTAATCGTGGGAAGTATCACTGCCATTAGCTTTGACCACTATCATCCATTCTGATTTCTGGACCACAGAAAAGTGGTCCTTTAAAGGTTGCAGGTTATTTTTAATGAAGAAGCCTCCCCACCCTCTCATTTGAGTATTTCACCACTACACCCCCTTAATTCACTATCAACAATCTCATTAGTGACATTTAGATACCCGGCCCAGCCCTTAGTATCAAGTGCCTGAACTAAAAAGAATGAAACTTATTTTTCCCTAATGTACTAAAAGAAAGTGGCACATAATATTTTTCTCCCAATGTTGTAAGCATTATAAAAAAGCACAGGAATTCTGACAAAAGAAAATATGGATATGCCTAATTAAAAAACTCAGTGTAAAGAATTAAAACATATCAATTGTTTACTGACGCCAAAACATTTATGGGAAAAATACCAGAAATGTAGGTTTGTAATGGTAGTATGTTATTTAAGACTGTGGCTTGAAGAAGTCATACTTCTTCTTTCGGCTTTTCCCTGTTAGGGGTCGCCAGTCGCCACAGTGGATCACCTGTCCACTCATGATTGGGAGTGTAGTTTTACATCCACAAGCCGCTACCTATTTCTCTCACAGACACACACCTCCTAAGCCGCTACCTATTTCTCTCACAGACACACACCTCCTAATCATTTAAACACACACACGCACACACACTTACCTCCCGCTTGTACCTTCATCCGTAGTCCAGACATCTTCGGAGCGGAAGATGAAAATGTAAACCGTCAGTCGCTTGTACCTTCATCCATTGTCCAGACATCTTCTGGAATTCAAATTCTTGAAGGCGTCAGTCGCACAAAAGCAGAAGCTTCTGTGCGATTGGACGCAAAGGGCATTCTTAAAGTAGAACACCCTTCAAAAAATATAATATATATTTTTTTTTACTTAAAAGTAAATGAATCTCCCGCTCAGCCAATTCCAGGGGTGCAATGCACTTGCACCTGCTCTGTGCCCTTGGAGGGGGCTGTATCTCATGTGTTGGAAATGGTACACATACTTCCCTAAGTGGTACCATCTACCAATATCTAAATGTCAACTACAAATGGCAAACATTTCAGCATGGTTGTCTGTTACCAATGCAATGTACGTTTCTGCCTCTGGCACATTTGTCTCATTTTTGTTTGATTTCTCGCTGCTGTTTTCTTCTCGCTTTCCCACATTCTCGATTCCTAGTGTTTATTTAATGTAGTAGAGCTTTAATAGTTATATTTTACAATGCAACATCATTTAGGCAGTTTTATTTGAATGTCTCTGTGCTGTTCAACCAAGAAGAAGGGATATTACACGTTTCTATACATAACCTGCATTCAGTGTAGAAAGCTGGTTGCTTTAAAAATATAATGGTCTCCTGAAAAGGCTCTGATGTGATGTCAGAATTAAATTCATATTTAAATAGTGATAGCAATCCTATATCATACCCATATGGTGTGGCACAATGGGCCTATTACAATGCTGTTTTTGATGCTTTATTGTATTTTATTTGCTAATTGGTAAAAGATGCTGGTCCGGAGACCCTTTTTAGTCACAAAAGTAGTTATATTAGTTTATAAAAAGTCACGTCTTGCAAATATAGGAAATACAAATTAAATGTGACCAGTTCATAGCTAATACTGGACGCTAACATAGGTTGATAGTAAAATATATAAAATTGCACATAAACATAATATTATACAGTCTTATTAATATGCACCTGAGTCCGAAATTAACATTATTAATATACATGAGCAGTAGGGGATTATATAGCAAGTAGTATGAAACTTTTGTAGAGTTGAAATTCCTCCCCCTCCCCAGCTCTACTTAGTCTTCCAGCTGTCATCCCTGTTACTGTGACTACCCACCTCCTAGATCCCCAGCTACTTCTGTCAGGTAGTCCCAGAGCTAACCCTAGATTTTGGTGGGCCTGCCAAAGTTTTGTGGAGTCAGTTTTTCACTGATCATTTGTAATGCGTGGGGAATGTATCCCATAGGGAAATATAGGAAATAAGCCAGGATCCATCAGGCATGTCAGTTTATCAACAGACCCTAAACCTATTGCTTGTCCCAGAGAGTCTGGGACAACTCTTACTTTGAGAATGTGATGTGAGCTATCCCATATGATAACTTTGAAGCCTGGGCAGTTATACCGAAGAGGGTATTATTATTTACTCTAGAATATGTCTCGCCACTCTTCACTGACATACCCTTCTCCACCTACAGCTGACTGCATGTTGTCCCATAAAAATATCTGTAGCTCTCTTGTATAAGCTCTCAAACATGAACACTGCCATGTCTCACCCCCCCAAAGCTAAATTTCTCCCAGTCACTTGGGGGGAATCTAGCTTGCCATTCCCTAACCTGTAAAAGTCCACCCTCAACTCTTAAATATTAAACCATTCCATCTCTAGCTCACTAACTATGCAAACACAAATGCCACTACAGTCATTTAGAATGTTGCACCACATCCTGCTCACCTTGTGATCTAATAGTTTGGAATTCACTGCCGGTTGTTGTTATAAACTTATCCTCAAATCTAAGTCTAACCTTGGCAGATTCTGTTTTAATGAGCTGAAGTGCAGCTGTTCTTACTGCTCACTTAGAATAAGATTGCTATTGATATCAGTTGTTGCTTGACTCTGCCTTTACTTATATTACACCATTGGGACTGGTTTACATTTACAAGCCTGCAATTAATGTTATAGACTTATTTACTAGTTATACTTCTACTTGTCTGCTACTGGCAGCACTGTGTATTAGCTTATTTTACATTATAACCAATCATGAAAAATGACCTTGGGTCCAGTCCACTCATAATATTTGAACAAATAAATTATAAAATAAAACAGTACAGTTTTGCTTAACTTAATATGAACTTGCAGTGTTTCACTGTTCCACTACAGTGGCTCTTCAAGATGTCAGGTTGCAGGATGTGTTATGAATAATTATGGCTTTATGATTAAAGTAACTTGCTGCTGATAAATAATGCTTTAAAGGCCTGAGTTTGATAACCCAAATGTAAACCAAGTTACTTAATCACAATAATGTCCCTGTGTTTTCTTATGTAAGAACAATTTGCCCCTTCTGGGTCTTAGCCAGTTATATAAATAAATGCAACCATGTCTGTCTTATTCCAATCTTGAGTGAGCTACAACAGAGCTTAAAGCACCTCATGTTGCAGAAAAGTTGACAGGCGGCAAACTCACTTAAGTATACAAAACTGGATAAACCTGGAGAGGTCTAGAAACAGAAAAAGGAGGAAAAGAAATTAATTTCTGCTCTTAAAACTATGCTGTGTCAATTCCCTTCATATTAACCAGTACTGCCATAATGCTTCATTTACCACCTTCATTTTGAAATTGTTCTAACTTAAGCATCATGCAAGTTACCGATATATAATATCATAAGCACAGTGCAACACTCCCTCTTTTTAATTTAAATCTGTAATTGTCAGTGTTCTACATCAATTAATTCTTCTAATATGAAGCTATGATGACTTAAGGACTGCATTAATTGGTGGAAAGCTCCAGTGTCTCACACCTTGCAGCACATTTGCCTTCTTTTATTTAAAGTTATAATGTTCCTCCTATCCCTCACACTCACTGCTTTCTAATTTAATACTCTAGTTGCACTTCCTCTTAGATGTACAGCCTTCTTGGTACCATGGCAAAGAATACAATTCTTGTTACTGACAGTGAGCACTTAACTGCAATTATTACTCAACCTCTTTAAGCTGATGTAAAGATACCAATCCTTCTGTATACAGCAGCAAAAGTATTGTAGACAAACCATTTGCAACTGCTATATAGTTTATATATGCAAGCAAAGGACAAAAGAAGGAAACCAGAGATGTTTTAATGAACTTATATGCCAGTCAAATACCTTCATGTTCTCACTTAATATTGTTCCGAGGAGAAATGCACTTACAAATTTTTTACATTTTGGCACTAGGTTGTACATGCAATATGATGAATAATAATTCCAGTAAGCTACTCTTTCTTCAAGATTTCCTCATTTTTTTACTGTTTTACAGTTGCAGAAACAGAACAGTAAAGCTGAAAAGTAACAGAATCTGTTTTTGTTTTTCACTCACTTTTTTTTGTTTTTTGTTTTTTTGTTTTTCTTTAGCTTCATTCCTTTACTCACCATCTTGATTCTTTCCTGGCCACCACACTGATGCATTCATTCCCCCTTGTTGAACGCCCTAAGGCTCATTCATTCATTGGAGGTGAGGTGTGAGTGCACCAGGAGCAGGCATGTCATCCATGCACTGCATTCATTCCCCCTTGCTGAAAGCCCTAAGGCTCATTCATTCCTTGGAGGTGAGGTGTGAGTGGACCAGGAGCAGGCATGTCATCCATGCACTGCATTCATTTCCCCTTGCTAAAAGCCCTAAGGCTCATTCATTCCTTGGAGGTGAGTGGACCAGGAGCAGGCATGTCATCCATGCACTGCATTCATTCCCCTTGCTGAAAGCCCTAAGGCTCATTCATTCCTTGGAGGTGAGTGGACCAGGAGCAGGCATGTCATCCATGCACTGCATTCAGTCCCCCTTGCTGAAAGCCCTAAGGCTCATTCATTCCTTGAAGGTGAGGTGTGAGTGGACCAGGAGCAGGCATGTCATCCATGCACTGCATTCATTTCCCCTTGCTGAAAGCCCTAAGGCTCATTCATTCCTTGGAGGTGAGGTGTGAGTGGACCAGGAGCAGGCATGTCATCCATGCACTGCATTAATTTCCCCTTGCTGAAAGCCCTAAGGCTCATTCATTCCTTGGAGGTGAGGTGTGAGTGGACCCGGAGCAGGCATGTCATCCATGCACTGCATTCATTTCCCCTTGCTGAAAGCCCTAAGGCTCATTCATTCCTTGGAGGTGAGGTGTGAGTGGACCAGGAGCAGGCATGTCATCCATGCACTGCATTCATTTCCCTTGCTGAAAGCCCTAAGGCTCATTCATTCCTTGGAGGTGAGGTGTGAGTGGACCAGGAGCAGGCATGTCATCCATGCACTGCATTCATTTACCCTTGCTGAAAGCCCTAAGGCTCATTCATTCCTTGGAGGTGAGGTGTGAGTGGACCAGGAGCAGGCATGTCATCCATGCACTGCATTCATTTCCCCTTGCTGAAAGCCCTAAGGCTCATTCATTCCTTGGAGGTGAGGTGTGAGTGGACCAGGAGCAGGCATGTCATCCATGCACTGCATTCATTTCCCCTTGCTGAAAGCCCTAAGGCTCATTCATTCCTTGGAGGTGAGGTGTGAATGGACCAGGAGTAGGCATGTCATCCATGCACTGCATTCATTCCCCTTGCTGAAAGCCCTAAGGCTCATTCATTCCTTGGAGGTGAGGTGTGAGTGGACCAGGAGCAGGCATGTCATCCATGCACTGCATTCATTTCCCCTTGCTGAATGCCCTAAGGCTCATTCATTCCTTGGAAGTGAGGTGTGAGTGCACTAGGAGCAGGCATGTCATCCATGCACTGCATTCATTCCCCTTGCTGAAAGCCCTAAGGCTCATTCATTCCTTGGAGGTGAGGTGTGAGTGCACCAGGAGCAGGTACATCATCCATGCACTGCATTCATTTCCCTTGCTGAAAGCCCTATGGCTCATTCATTCCTTGAAGGTGAGGTGTGAGTGGACCAGGAGCAGGCATGTCATCCATGCACTGCATTCATTTCCCCTTGCTGAAAGCCCTAAGGCTCATTCATTCCTTGGAGGTGAGGTGTGAGTGGACCAAGAGCAGGCATGTCATCCATGCACTGCATTCATTTCCCCTTGCTGAAAGCCCTAAGGCTCATTCATTCCTTGGAGGTGAGGTGTGAGTGCACCAGGAGCAGGTACATCATCCATGCACTGCATTCATTTCCCCTTGCTGAAAGCCCTATGGCTCATTCATTCCTTGGAAGTGAGGTGTGAGTGGACCAGGAGCAGGTACGTCATCCATGCACTGCATTCATTCCCCTTGCTGAAAGCCCTAAGGCTCATTCATTCCTTGGAGGTGAGGTGTGAGTGTACCAGGAGCAGGCATGTCATCCATGCACTGCATTCATTCCCCTTGCTGTAAGCCCTAAGGCTCATTCATTCCTTGGAGGTGAGGTGTGAGTGCACCAGGAGCAGGCATGTCATCCATGCACTGCATTCATTCCCCTTGCTGAAAGCCCTAAGGCTCATTCATTCCTTGGAGGTGAGGTGTGAGTGCACCAGGAGGAGGTACATCATCCATGCACTGCATTCATTTCCCCTTGATGAAAGCCCTATGGCTCATTCATTCCTTGGAGGTGAGGTGTGAGTGGACCAGGAGCAGGTACGTCATTCATGCACTGCATTCATTCCCCTTGCTGAAAGCCCTAAGGCTCATTCATTCCTTGGAGGTGAGGTGTGAGTGTACCAGGAGCAGGCATGTCATCCATGCACTGCATTCATTCCCCTTGCTGAAAGCCCTAAGGCTCATTCATTCCTTGGAGGTGAGGTGTGAGTGCACCAGGAGCAGGCATGTCATCCATGCACTGCATTCATTCCCCTTGCTGAAAGCCCTAAGGCTCATTCATTCCTTGGAGGTGAGGTGTGAGTGGACCAGGTGCAGGTACATCATCCATGCACTGCATTCATTTCCCCTTGCTGAAAGCCCTATGGCTCATTCATTCCTTGGAGGTGAGGTGTGAGTGGACCAGGAGCAGGTCGTCATCCATGCACTGCATTCATTCCCCTTGCTGAAAGCCCTAAGGCTCATTCATTCCTTGGAGGTGAGTGGACCAGGAGTAGGCATGTCATCCATGCACTGCATTCATTCCCCCTTGCTGAAAGCCCTAAGGCTCATTCATTCCTTGGAGGTGAGGTGTGAGTGGACCAGGAGCAGGCATGTCATCCATGCACTGCATTCATTTCCCCTTGCTGAAAGCCCTAAGGCTCATTCATTCCTTGAAGGTGAGGTGTGAGTGGACCAGGAGCAGGCATGTCATCCATGCACTGCATTCATTCCCCTTGCTGAAAGCCCTAAGGCTCACTCATTCCTTGGAGGTGAGGTGTGAGTGGACCAGGAGCAGGCATGTCATCCATGCACTGCATTCATTCCCCTTGGTGAAAGCCCTAAGGCTCATTCATTCCTTGAAGGTGAGGTGTGAGTGGACCAGGAGCAGGCATGTCATCCATGCACTGCATTCATTTCCCCTTGCTGAATGCCCTAAGGCTCATTCATTCCTTGGAAGTGAGGTGTGAGTGCACTAGGAGCAGGCATGTCATCCATGCACTGCATTCATTCCCCTTGCTGAAAGCCCTAAGGCTCATTCATTCCTTGGAGGTGAGGTGTGAGTGCACCAGGAGCAGGTACATCATCCATGCACTGCATTCATTTCCCCTTGCTGAAAGCCCTATGGCTCATTCATTCCTTGAAGGTGAGGTGTGAGTGGACCAGGAGCAGGCATGTCATCCATGCACTGCATTCATTTCCCCTTGCTGAAAGCCCTAAGGCTCATTCATTCCTTGGAGGTGAGGTGTGAGTGGACCAGGAGCAGGCATGTCATCCATGCACTGCATTCATTTCCCCTTGCTGAAAGCCCTAAGGCTCATTCATTCCTTGGAGGTGAGGTGTGAGTGCACCAGGAGCAGGTACATCATCGATGCACTGCATTCATTTCCCCTTGCTGAAAGCCCTATGGCTCATTCATTCCTTGGAAGTGAGGTGTGAGTGGACCAGGAGCAGGTACGTCATCCATGCACTGCATTCATTCCCCTTGCTGAAAGCCCTAAGGCTCATTCATTCCTTGGAGGTGAGGTGTGAGTGTACCAGGAGCAGGCATGTCATCCATGCACTGCATTCATTCCCCTTGCTGAAAGCCCTAAGGCTCATTCATTCCTTGGAGGTGAGGTGTGAGTGCACCAGGAGCAGGCATGTCATCCATGCACTGCATTCATTCCCCTTGCTGAAAGCCCTAAGGCTCATTCATTCCTTGGAGGTGAGGTGTGAGTGCACCAGGAGGAGGTACGTCATCCATGCACTGCATTCATTTCCCCTTGATGAAAGCCCTATGGCTCATTCATTCCTTGGAGGTGAGGTGTGAGTGGACCAGGAGCAGGTACGTCATTCATGCACTGCATTCATTCCCCTTGCTGAAAGCCCTAAGGCTCATTCATTCCTTGGAGGTGAGGTGTGAGTGTACCAGGAGCAGGCATGTCATCCATGCACTGCATTCATTCCCCTTGCTGAAAGCCCTAAGGCTCATTCATTCCTTGGAGGTGAGGTGTGAGTGCACCAGGAGCAGGCATGTCATCCATGCACTGCATTCATTCCCCTTGCTGAAAGCCCTAAGGCTCATTCATTCCTTGGAGGTGAGGTGTGAGTGGACCAGGAGCAGGTACATCATCCATGCACTGCATTCATTTCCCCTTGCTGAAAGCCCTATGGCTCATTCATTCCTTGGAGGTGAGGTGTGAGTGGACCAGGAGCAGGTACGTCATCCATGCACTGCATTCATTCCCCTTGCTGAAAGCCCTAAGGCTCATTCATTCCTTGGAGGTGAGTGGACCAGGAGTAGGCATGTCATCCATGCACTGCATTCATTCCCCCTTGCTGAAAGCCCTAAGGCTCATTCATTCCTTGGAGGTGAGGTGTGAGTGGACCAGGAGCAGGCATGTCATCCATGCACTGCATTCATTTCCCCTTGCTGAAAGCCCTAAGGCTCATTCATTCCTTGAAGGTGAGGTGTGAGTGGACCAGGAGCAGGCCTGTCATCCATGCACTGCATTCATTCCCCTTGCTGAAAGCCCTAAGGCTCATTCATTCCTTGGAGGTGAGGTGTGAGTGGACCAGGAGCAGGCATGTCATCCATGCACTGCATTCATTCCCCTTGGTGAAAGCCCTAAGGCTCATTCATTCCTTGAAGGTGAGGTGTGAGTGGACCAGGAGCAGGCATGTCATCCATGCACTGCATTCATTCCCCTTGCTGAAAGCCCTAAGGCTCATTCATTCCTTGAAGATGAGGTGTGAGTGGACCAGGAGCAGGCATGTCATCCATGCACTGCATTCATTCTCCTTGCTAAAAGCCCTAAGGCTCATTCATTCCTTGAAGGTGAGATGTGAGTGGACCAGGAGCAGGCATGTCATCCATGCACTGCATTCATTCCCCTTGCTGAAAGCCCTAAGGCTCATTCATTCCTTGGAGGTGAGGTGTGAGTGGACCAGGAGCAGGCATGTCATCCATGCACTGCATTCATTCCCCTTGCTGAAAGCCCTAAGGCTCATTCATTCCTTGAAGGTGAGGTGTGAGTGGACCAGGAGCAGGAATGTCATCCATGCACTGCATTCATTCACCTTGCTGAAAGCCCTAAGGCTCATTCATTCCTTGGAGGTGAGGTGTGAGTGCACCAGGAGCAGGTACGTCATCCATGCACTGCATTCATTTCCCCTTGCTGAAAGCCCTATGGCTCATTCATTCCTTGGAGGTGAGGTGTGAGTGGACCAGGAGCAGGTACGTCATCCATGCACTGCATTCATTCCCCTTGCTGAAAGCCCTAAGGCTCATTCATTCCTTGGAGGTGAGTGGACCAGGAGTAGGCATGTCATCCATGCACTGCATTCATTCCCCCTTGCTGAAAGCCCTAAGGCTCATTCATTCCTTGGAGGTGAGGTGTGAGTGGACCAGGAGCAGGCATGTCATCCATGCACTGCATTCATTTCCCCTTGCTGAAAGCCCTAAGGCTCATTCATTCCTTGAAGGTGAGGTGTGAGTGGACCAGGAGCAGGCATGTCATCCATACACTGCATTCATTCCCCTTGCTGAAAGCCCTAAGGCTCATTCATTCCTTGGAGGTGAGGTGTGAGTGGACCAGGAGCAGGCATGTCATCCATGCACTGCATTCATTCCCCTTGGTGAAAGCCCTAAGGCTCATTCATTCCTTGAAGGTGAGGTGTGAGTGGACCAGGAGCAGGCATGTCATCCATGCACTGCATTCATTCCCCTTGCTGAAAGCCCTAAGGCTCATTCATTCCTTGAAGATGAGGTGTGAGTGGACCAGGAGCAGGCATGTCATCCATGCACTGCATTCATTCCCCTTGCTGAAAGCCCTAAGGCTCATTCATTCCTTGAAGGTGAGGTGTGAGTGGACCAGGAGCAGGCATGTCATCCATGCACTGCATTCATTCCCCTTGCTGAAAGCCCTAAGGCTCATTCATTCCTTGAAGGTGAGGTGTGAGTGGACCAGGAGCAGGAATGTCATCCATGCACTGCATTCATTCACCTTGCTGAAAGCCCTAAGGCTCATTCATTCCTTGGAGGTGAGGTGTGAGTGCACCAGGAGCAGGTACGTCATCCATGCACTGCATTCATTTCCCCTTGCTGAACGCTCTAAGGCTCATTCATTCCTTGGAGGTGAGGTGTGAGTGGACCAGGAGCAGGTACGTCATCCATGCACTGGCAAATGGTTTTATTTTTTGATTCTCTGACCACAGCTCTTGCCTGGCAACTTGCTCACTGTTTGGCTTTCAATGGGCATTGCCAAGGATATGTCACTTGCTTCAAATGGTGATGTAATGCCTCAGGGCTGCCCCCCTTTGAAGCCAATTCTCCCATGTGGTCCACAGTTATCACCAAGGAATGTAATGTGGGGCTGTGCACCATGGCCATACACTACATGTATCACCCTGTAGAGAGGTAAGCTGGCTAAATCGTCACCCCTTCCATGCATTAGTTGCAAAAAGCACCTAAGCTGCTAACTGAACTCAATTGCCTGGGCTGTAGCCAGGGCTTTTTTCTTGTATGCCATTACATCTGGCTGGTTTTATGATCTTGAATTTACAAAAGTACTCCATTTTAAGACTTGTTTTATTTAGCATATATCATGGACAGAAATATTTTGACGTTAATATATTTTTTGTACTTATCTTCTAAGTATTAACATGCTGTCATAGCTTCTTATCTTTTCACAACCACTACACCCAATATCCAACTTTCCCGCTTCCATCCCGGTAGTCAGCTAACCAGACTGCACCCCCTCCTTTGCAAATTCCTGGATCCGCCACTGTGTACTTAGGCCACTGAGACACAACCATCCAGGCCCACATGCTGACCACTTCCAAGCAATATTAAATACACAACAAAATTACCACACTGACCCCTGCATATTGCACACATGCAACAATATAGATTGGGACAGCTCTGGCAATCTGTGCTTCTGTGATATTAGTCCTCAAACTTACATGTTTATTTATTTATTTATTTATTTTATTTTACATTTGTTAACCGGGAGAGTCCGACTGGATACATGTCCATTTTCAGCGGAGGCCCGGGGAGAAAAGCTCCAAGTACATAACAGACATATGAACATTGTTAATGCAAAAAAAGGAAGATAGTTGAGTTCTAAATACAATATAAAGATACATCACATCTTGGGAAAAAAAAAAACAACAGAAGCATATAAAAAAACATAGGTCAGTTACAAAGGCGAGGCCTTGTTAAAAAGCGGTTAAGGATAGTGAGGTAAGAGAAGGGTAAATGATAGTGGTTAATCAGGTTTGGAACAGGGACATTGCCAGAGAGTATTGAGATGGGGTTTAAGCTTTTTTTGAATTGTAGGAGTGAGGGTTCTGAGGTGAGCATGGTCGGTAGGGAGTTCCACATTTTACCTACAAAGTTTGAGAATAGAGAATCCCCAGCAGAATTATTGGCTTTGGTAGTTTGAGCTAAGATCTTATTGGAGGAGAGTAAAGATTGCAGGTTAATATAGGGGTGAATGATGTTTTTCAGAGCTGGTGTTTTCTCTGGGTGATACAGTATCTGGTGAGCCATTTTGAGTTGGTTGAAATGGAGTTGGCTGGAAAACTCTAACCACCCTAGTTGCTTCAAGTTAGTGCAGTGGTGCGTTCTAAAGGTGGAATTTGTGGCAAATCTAGCTATATGATTGTAACAAGAAGCAAGTTTGTTAAGGGTTGTCTTGTTTAGGTTTGTAAAGAGGGGGAGGCATAGAAAAGAGTTGATAGTAGGTGTGTGCTGGCAATTGTAATTTTAGCGTGAGGAGTGAGAAAGTGTTTTACTTTATAGAGAGAGCCAAGCTTTTTATTGACGGTTTTGATAGTAAGATTGAAATGGGTGTCAAATTTAAGGAGTTATCAATGGTAACACCTAATAGCTTTGTGTGAGCTTCTGGTGATATAGTGATTCCATTGGAGGATGTAATAGAGAAGGTGGGGGAAGAGTCTTGTTAGTGGGTGAGAAAGTAAGTAGTTTTGTTTTGTTGGGGTTGAGAACTAGTTGTCGACTTGAGAACCATTTTTCTATTAGGTTGAAGGTGTCTTGGGTTGAAGCAGTGAGGTCTGCCAGGTTGGAGGCAGTGCTGATGATAGTCGAATCATCTGCATATTGAATGCATGTGGCATGGGGGGATTGTGGGCAGGTCATTAACAAAGATGGTGAAGAGAAGAGGGCCAAGAATAGATCCTTGGGGAACTCCAAGTGTAACAGGTAGGCATGTAGATAATTTGTCCTGCCATAGAACAGCCTGTTGCCTATTGGACAGGTAGGATTGGAACCATTTCAGCATGGAATTGCTGAGTGATAGTTTTTTTAATTTATGGAGGAGTTGAATGTGGTTCACCATATCAAAGGCCTTGGAGAGGTCTAAGAAAAGAGCAGATGATAGTTTATTATTGTTTCTGAAGTTATTGATGGTATTAGAAAAGGATAGTAGGGCTGATGTGGTACTGTGATTTGGCCTGAAGCCATGTTGGGAGTTGGCTAGAATTTTATTTTTGGTGAGGTGTTTCATCAGTTGTTTGTGGACACACTTTTCCATAATTTTGGCCAGGGGTGAGAGTATAGCTATAGGTCTGTAGTTGGTTAGCTCTAGTGAGCTACCACCTTTATGGAGAGGAATAATGTGGGACATTTTCCATATGGAGTGGATGAAGGCTTCTGACAAGGTACGGTTTATGATTATGGAGACGGGATAGGAAATGGCCTCAGCTGCTTTTTGCAGAAACTCAGCTGGGAGAAGGTCAGCTGCTAGCTTAGTGGGTTTTAGTTTTTTAAGAAGAGATGTTATAAAGGATATGGGTACTGGATCAAAGGTAAATAGATGATCTGATGTAGTTGTAGTATTCTGCTGGCATGGGTAGTGGAGTGGGCTGGTTGTTTGTTTGAATTGTGTGGCCAGGGATTGTATAGTTTCTGTGAAGAAACTATTGAATGTGTTAGCAATGTTTACAGGGCACTGTTGTTTGCAAGTTGTTGGAGTGGGGTGGTTGCCTGGCCTGGGTGCAGGAGCTTGTTTAAGCCTGCCCAGAATTTTTGTGGATTATTAAGGTGTTTGTGTTGGAGGTGGAGGAAGAAGTTTATCATTTAAGATCATTCTTTTAGTTTCATTTCTAAGTTGCCGGAAGGTTTGGTGGGAGTGTGGGTCTTTAGAGGTACGCCATGTGACCCACATCTTGTTTCTAGATAGGATTTTGGATTTTGTTTCCTTAGAGAGCCATGGTGCGGTTTTGGTTTTAGTTCTAATGGACCGTATTGGAGCATGGGAATCTAGAATCTTGAGGAAGGTGGTGTTGAAGTAGATAACTGCCTCTTCAAGAGGAAGAGACTTGAGTATTGTCCAGTTGTGGGCTTTAAGTTCAGTTTGAAAAATGGAGGCGTTGAATTTATTATTGTTCCTGATTTTTTTATGGTTGTAAGAAGGGGGTGATTTTCTTGAATTTGATAACATAGGTGAGTAAGTGATCACTCATGTCCTCTGGGTGAGTACCTGCTGAGTACTGGTCAGGATCTTTATTAGTAAGGATCCAGTCCAGGATGCTGTCTTTGTTTTGGGGTTTACCTAGTCTGGTAGGAGTGGATATGAGCTGAGAAAAGCCATGTAGATTTATGCTGCTAGATGGGGAGCTAGATGAGAAGGAATTCCAATCGATGTTGAAGTCACCTAACACTATGGATTCCTGGGGGTGAGTTTGAGTTAACCAGTGGAGAAAGTCCTCTAAGGTTTTGTTATTATTGTTGCCTGGGGGGATGTAAATACATGCTATATTTATGCTTTTATGTTTGTTTGGTTGAAGTTTTACAAGTAGAATTTCGGCATTGTTTGTTACTACATTTCTACATGGAATTGTGTATGGGGGGTGCACACCTGAGGACTTTAAACATTTGCAATGACTGTACTGGTATTTCGGTTAGTCTATCGGCTTCAATTTCATATTGTATTGTGACCTATCATGCAGAAAAGAGACATATCAGTAGAGTACACATTAGATTTTAATGGCATAAATATCAGTTTCAGACTTCTTACCCTTCAGAACTAAAATGCAACTGCCAGACCTGTTGTAGTATGTGTGTGTAGGTTGCCATCATTTGTGGGCCTTAGCCCGGCCTTTCTTTATGGTCATCTACACCTGTCCTGCTGGATGAGGCTGGTGGTGGGTATGTGACCCTCACTGACATCCATGTGTGTGACCTATTGACAACCACAGTTATTTGGGCCACCACATGTACTGTGGTGGGAGTTGTCACCTTGTGTAGTACTGCCTAGTATGTTGACACCAGTATTTGTTATGGATTTCCTGCTGCCCCATATAGCTGTCAGCTGTCTGCTGCTATCCCATTCAGCCACCCAATTCCCTTGCATGCTTCCATCCGTACTATACATACAACTATCAGAACATACTACTCCATTCACTAATGATAGGAAGAGTGACTTTTCTTGTTTTTGGGCCAGTACTGAGGATGGTGCTGGAGGGCTGACTATGTCAAATGCACGTAGTACACTCCCTATACATGGTAAAGCACAGGTAGTGTTATGTTTGGCATTCCTTTTCCTGTATGTGTGAGTCAGAAAGACATATCAGTGCCTGGGTCCCTACAGTGTTAGTGTGTGTGCTATGTGTTGCCTCTTTGCCAAGGCCTGGGCATCCTGGGCATGCCTTCTTCTGCCTACAGGGGCAGGCTCAGGAAGTTCCTCCTCTGAGTCCCTCTGTCCCTTTGCTGGCCTTGGTAATGGTGGGGGGGGGGCTGTGTGGCCCTGCCCTGTACTGTTCCTGCTGCAGCTGTTTCCACAGGATCATATTGTGTAGCATGGCACATACTATGAACATTTGTGTACATGTAGCTGTAGAGTACTGCAAGGCTCCACCGGATATGTCAAGGCAGTGGAACCATGACTTGAGAATCCCAAATACATGCTCTATAATGATCCTGGTTTGTGTGTGTGCCTCATTGTGGTGTTCTTGTTTGGGTGTGTGTGCATTTCTGATGAATATCAACAGCCATGGCTCCAGTGCATAGCCAGCATCCCAAACTAGACGGCCATATGGGATCTCCCCCGTGGCAAACCCCTGATACAGCTGTGAGCAATTCTAGATGTGGGAGTTGTGATAGCTTCCAGGGCTGCCAGCATGCACATTCATGATAATGCCCTGGGCATCACACATGACCTGGCAGTTGATGGAGGGGAAGCCCTTGCAGTTTATGTAGACCCTATCCCACTCACCAGGTCGTGCTTTGATGTGTATGTGCGTGCAGTCTATAGAACCAGCTACCTGAGGGTATTCTGCTATGCGGTGGAAGAGACGCATATTCTGGTCAATGCCTCACAGCTGCTGGGGAAATATATGTGCTCACTGACATGTGCTGACATGGCATCCAGGAACTGGTGGAGTACCCTGGATGCTGATGCCTGTGAGACCCCCATGGTATCCCCAGTTGGTCTTTGGAAGGTACCTGTGGCTAGTATTCTTACGCCTACACATACTTTGGTATCCACTGGGATGGGTTCCCCTCTGCTAGTTCTGTGTGTGAGGCATGGCTGGCACAGCTCGATGATTTGCTGTAGAATGTCCCTGCCTACCCTATAGCGCTCCACTATCTCCAGCTCATGTAGGCCCTGTTAGGTTACCTTGGGTCTGTGCACTCTTCTCTTCCTCCTCACTGTAGGTCATTTGTCAGCATTCTCCTCCTCACCACTCTCAGTCTCTAGCACATATTGATGGAGTAAAGCAGCAGCAGCCTCTAACATTTCTAGTTAGTTTTGCCAGTTAAAAATCCCCCATCTGTGTACACCGGTGGTGTAGAGTTTGTGGGAAAAAAACAGTCTGAAAGGTCTTTGCATAGTTTATAGTAGTGTGCTGGGCTGCTGCATGTGTAATTGGCTGATTCTGATTCATTCCACCTTCCAGCTATGCAAGTTCTCCTTGATTGCCTTCCTACTGCTATTTCCCCTTCCCATTTCCTCCCTATTTAAGCCCCGAGGCGCGCTGCACATACCCAGTGCTGAAATGTAAACAGTGCTGCCATTTCCTCTTTTTTTTTTTTTTGTTTAAAACTGTTTAGACTATGTACACACTGCTCAGGCACATCTGACACATGCCCTTCTTAGCTGTGCTTAGCTAAGGGCAAACACGGGCCACAGAGCTCCAATGAACTTACATCAAGCATGACACACCCCCTTATGAAGTCATTCAGCTCTTACTCTTGCACTGTTGTATTGCTGCACCTACACGGTTAGGTACAAGCTGACACTATGAAGAAATATGTGATTCAGTATAACTGCTCTCATTTGCATACCCCAGTGTGTAGGTCATTAGTTACTGCACTAAAATGGACCCTTTCCCCTTGACAACTAGTGCTCCCTGGTATTGTTTACATTCTGCATGCCATTGACTATAATGGCAAAATGCACCACTGCCCTATGCTTAAACGTCCGAGATCGGCCCAAAAAAAAGTTTAATTTTCATAATAATTAATGACTTTTTAATGCCAATGGCCTTATATTTGGCATTGGCATGTGTAATATATATATTACATGCTTTTTCATGAGCTGTCATGCCTCCGTTTTGTCAGTTGCAGAAATGTACTCAGTTATTTTCTGAATACATTCCTGTACTGACACTGTTCTAGCAACGACGCAGGTCAAGGTGGCACTACCTCAGATTAATATAGCAAAGCTGGCACTGCTCAACAGAATGGATGATTCTGGTGGCACCACTCACTTTCTTGGTAAGCTCATGCCAAACATCCACCATAAGTAAGATCTCTTCATACTTGCTCCAGCAGGTGATCCCAAATATCCTTATTAAGGATAAACAAAATTACACTCTCCATGGAACACCAACCAACATGGCACAATGTGTTCTGCAGTGTTAAAAATGACCACGGCCACTCATTCAGGTGCAGCAAATGCAAATTTGTAAATGATGTGTGGCACAATGCTGGGCTACACTGTGGTGCTTCTGTATGTTCCTAACACTTCATTGTGTCACTAGGAATGTATACAGCCCTGCATATCAGTGCTACAGCCATACCCATGCTGTATGTATGAGCATACTCTTCACAGTTCATGCGATTAGTATGATGTGCATGGCTATCAACAGCATATCTGAGCAGTGCGGTGCACTATAGCAGCCATTTGAAAACAGTAGCACTAAGTAGCCTTATTGGCATAACCACCATGCAAATTAGCCCTTGCTAGCATGATGTAAAGCATTTGGCACGATCCCAGAGCCCACTCATTATCATACGACTGTGGAACACAGGAACATCAGTAAAGATTCTATAGACTTGCAATTTTACAGAATTATGGAAGGGTTTACTATGTTAAGGAAGGAGCACAGCCTGTTGAAGTTCCTCAGCAAAGACATCAAACCTTGTCATGTATGTCGGTCCCACAGAGGTAGACACTGTGAAGTATATGTAACTGCAAACCCAGGACACAAACATGGAACTGCACTGTCTACCTGTGGTTTTGTGGAGGCACAAACATGTACAATGGAGACCTTGTAAAGGGCATGCACAAGGAAGGTTAGGATTCCAGGTCCATGTAATGATGCATGGCTACAGTAATTGAAGGGAAATAAAGTTTATCTAATAAGCAGGTGTGTAAAGAGATGGAGCAGCTCTGGCCATAAGTGCAGTGCAAAAATGTGGGGAATGCTGTGCTTAGCACTCACTGTAGCTAATAAACAGAAGTGTAAAGGGGTGCTGTGGCCATGAGCATTCCACAGCATACAATACACACCCACGGGTGTAGATAATTCCAGCATGTCCATCAAAAGAACACAATGCCTGTAAAATGAATGTGCCTCCTGAGAAAAGATGCCACAGACAAGTAATATTTTGGACCAGTATGAATGCTGTAGGTGGGCATAAAAGCTGTCTGCAACAGGTTTGTCAAAGGGTTACTGATATCATACTCCATACAAAGGAAAAATCAGTGGACATTGAAGCAGACAGGTCCACCACAGTCAGGGGCATGGCCTCCCATACCTGAGAGGGACTTGCATATGGGAGCTGGGCTGGCATCAACCATTCAGCTGTGGAAGTCGAAGGTTATTAATAGCTATTACAGTACAGTATAACACTCCCCACTGCATGTTTGAAGGGAAGGATTCCCAAAGGCCTACCTGCCTATCTTGCATTCTAAACAGTTCTCCAGCAATTACAACAACGTGCATGATAAGGTACTGTATGTCTATACGCTATAGCTTTAGTTTAGTGTGTCAAACTATCTATGATGCAAATGGTTATGGGCATATGTTTGTGGTCAGACAATGATGTTATGTGTGTTCTCAGTTTCATAGGCTCTCCTGGGGGAAGGTGAAGCAGAAAAGGTCAACACAGAGCTGAGATCATCATGGAACCCCTTTTTGATGATAATGATGGATGATCATGATGATGCTACTGTATGGTACAGAAACCTGGGCAGTAAAGGCAACTGCAGCCGAGGAGGATAGAGGTGATGGAGAGAAAGTGCTTGAGATTTGTGGTATTATGCACACTGTGGGAGAGATGAAGAAATGAGAAAATGTGAGCAGAAGTGAAAGTAGCTCTAATTGCAGAAAAGGTCAAACAGAATAGATTACAGTAGTTCAGGCACCTGTGCAGAAAAGCAGAAGACAAACTGGTGAAGAAGATTTGGGACAAACAGGAAGAAGACCAGAGGAAACAAGGTCATTCAGCAAAGAAGTGAATGGATTGTGTCAGAGACCTGTTACAGTCAGGCATGAGTGTCAAAGAAGGCAGGAGACTGGCAATGAATAGAAAGAGATGGCAACAGTTGACATAAAACCCTGACCTCATAGAGAAAAATGAGAAAAAGGGTGATGATGAAGATGATGATCATGACGGTGATATATATATATATGGGTTCCATACACTAGATCGAATTTTCACTAATTCGAAATAGTGCATGGAATGCTCACTGCAGCGAAAGTGCACTTAATCGAAAATGCACTTCTGCGAAGTTCAGTACAACAAACGGGTGTTATACTGAACTTCCGTGCAGTACTCACGGACCCATAGGGCTATCCCCTTACCATGACCCATGCCCTAACCCTAAGGTCCATGATGACTGCAGCGCAGTGAAGGACATAGCAATGTCCTCCACTATGCTGCGATAGTCACGGACCTTAGGTTAGGAGGTTAGGTAAGGGATAGCTTTACTAACTATCCCCTTACCCTAACCCGTGCCCTAACCCTAAGGTCCATGACTATCACACCATAGTGGAGGACATAGCTTGTTTTTTATGCCCTCCACTATGCTGCAGTGTGTTCGGTGAAGTGCACTTATGCAAAAGTTCACTTTCATTAAAGTGAACTTTCGCAGAAGTGAGGCTTCCTATTACAGGTTCGAAGCAGTGAACTTTTGTTCTTGTAATAGGAATCCATATACATATTTATATATATATATATATATATATATATATATATATATATATATATATATAGATCTATATGATCAAAGTTTTGGAAATTCAAACATTAAAAAAATTCTATTTTTAATGTTTTTGCAGGGGGGCAAGCACCCCTGTGCCCCCCACACCCCCTGCTAATTAAATATATCAACTCTGAGATCGCACTACATTGTGGAAAAAGGTAAATTTCTTAATCTGTGTTGTACTGCAATCTCCATTCAAAACAGACTTTGAAAACTACGATCACATGGTCCCAACCATATGATTTTCAAAGTTTTGAAACTTCTATAATCTGATAGGTGTCCATTATATATATATATATATATATATATATATATATATATATATATATATATATATATATATATAGACACCTATCAGATTTTGTACTTCTAATCAACAACTCCTTGACATCTACCAACCCAAAAAAACTATCGGTAGACTCCTATACAAATCCACCCTATCCCAGGCATGGAATAACCTCCCATCCCAATTGCGCTCCATTACACACCCTATACAATTTAAGAAAATACTCAAACTACACTTTATAAGAACCAAAACTTGTACTTACCATGACCCTACCTAACTCCAATACTACTCTGTAGTACACATTTCAATACAACTTCACAGCATAGTTTTTTACCACTCCAATACTATTACTTTGTACCACAATCTCATACAATCCCCTCAGTATATTATCTCCTACATATATTTCTCTAACATCTCATTACACCTTTAGATATCCCTTCCACCCCTTTCATGAACTTGCTATACGCCTTAACACATCAGTTGTACAGCAGCTACACAAAAAAAATTGCTTCTGTTTTTCTTTGCAGTACAAAACTTATGTGTACTTGTAGTGTTTGCTAATTATGATTGTTTTTAATTGTAAACTAAACTGTTATTTATACTTAAACTGTCTGTGACTGGAGCTTTTCTCCTCTGGTCTCCACTGAAAATGGGCTCCTGGCACAGCTGGACTAACCCGGTTAACAAATATCAATAAATAAATAAATAAATTATTTATAGATATATATATATATATATATATATATATATATATATATATATATCTACATACACACATGCATACATACATACATACATATCAATGACAGCAGTGTGAGCCATCTCTAATTAACAATAATAAGTGTGACATCATAAGAATGACATTAATCCACTGAAATTCAAAATTGCAAAAAACAGTACAAAAGCATTTTGGCAGAGGGGGCAAGCAACAGGGAGGCTGTGCTGGCCAAACCCCAGATGCTTAAATATTGTAACTCCAAGTTCTTGGAGTAAGAAGAAATCCCCGAGATTCAGCAATCTGGATATTTAATTACATATTTTAGGAACTGCACATTACTGATTGCATATAACAATGTTAATCACAAGTGTATCACATTTTAAGTCTGGCATATATAGGTTCATAGGTTCATACTAGGCTATCTGCCCTAGGGCATTTATAAGCCTAGCCAGAGTGTGTTTGGCTTTCGCCACCCATTTTAAATAAATTTTGCTATGCCCTTTTTCGAGGTTAGTATACTGTGCCTCTGTCTAACAGTGACACAGAAGTGATACCCGGGGTAAACCTACGATCTCCCATCCACTCATCAAGATTCCTGTTGAAGAGAGTCAATGAGGGACTCTGCCTAACCTGGACTGGGATTTTATTCCAGAGTGAAGGGAGCCTCTGGGTTATGAATCTGTCCCTCCAGCATATCCTATTTATTTCAGTGCTGAGGTTCAAGTCTCTCAAGCACGTAGCTCGATGGGATTTGGATTTTCTGAGGTGCAGCATGTCCATTAATTCCAGGTTGGACATGGCTTTATACGTCAGGCACAGATCGCCTCTGAGCAGGCGGTATGCCACTGAGTAGAGCTGGAGTTTCTTTAACCAGGCAGCATATGGCATCTGTTTGAGCCCTTTGATCCTCTTGGTAAGGTACTTTTGGGGTCTTTCCAGTTGCTGCAGGTGTCTGGTAAGGTACATCCCAAAAGGGGCATTGTACTCAATTATGGGCCTGATGAGGGATGAGTAAAGAAGCACGATGACCTCCCCTGATCTAGATGTGAATCCCTTCATGATTAGGTGGGCTATATAAAATGTTCCTCTAACCACTTTGGCCACGTGGTTGTCAAATGAGAGATTGCTATCAACTTGGGTCCCCAGGTCCCTAATTACTTCTTCTGTACTTAATGGATTACCACCTATGTGGTAATTTGTGGGCACTTTGTTTTTGCCAAAGGGGATGACTATACACTTTTTGGTGTTTAGCTTGAGGCCATGACTCTGGCACCAGTTGTCTGTTTCTATGAGGCCCTTTTGGAGGATGCTTGTGTCAGCTGGAGAGTCAATTATGGCGCCCAGTTTGCAGTCATCTGCGAACTTGGTCAGCCACAGTCCTTCCGTGTTGGCCTGTACCTCCGTGAAATATATACTGAACAAGAGAGGTCCCAGGACTGAGCCTTGCGGGACGCCACTTGTAACTGGTCTGGAGTCTGACATGGCTCCAGCAATTCTAATCATGTGGGTTCTGTCCTTGAGCCAGTTTGCACCCCATCTAGTGACATAGGGGTTTATATTTAAGCTGGTGAGCTTATCTATAATGCCCGAGTGGGGTATTGTATCGAAGGCTTTTGCGAGGTCCAGTTAGGTTGTGTGGACCACCTTCCCCTCGTCAATGGCCTTGATGACTGTTTCAAAGAAATCAACCAGGTTTAAGAGGCAGGATCTGCCCTTAACAAAGCAGAACTGGGTAGGATCCAGTGTCTGTAGGTCCCCAATATCTTTATTTATGAGGTCCATGATGATCCTTTCCATAGCTTTACAGACCAAGCTAGTCGGGCTTATGGGGCGATAGTTTCCGGGATCCGTTGAGGCACCACCTTTGTGGAGAGGGACCACTGTTGCTGAATGCCACTCTTTGGGTACATATCCTGTAGTAAGGCTAAGATTGAACAGTAGTTTTATGTTTGGGTTTAGCTCTTCTTGGAGTTCATGTAGGACGCAGCCCGGGACACCGTCTGGTCCCATTGATGCTGTGTTTTTTGCTTTGGAGAGGGCGGCTCTTACCTGAGCATCTGAGATGTCAGGGGGGCAGCACTCTGCTGGGATAGATATTTGCCCTTTTGGGGGGGGGGGGGGTTTGCTGAACCTGTTAGCTAGGATGTTGGCAATGTCTGTGGGTTCAGTGTATTTTTTGTCATTTTGGACTAATTCTGAGCATATCTGGGAATTCCCACCCAGGTTCCTAACATAATTAAAGAAAGCCTTGTGATTATCCTTAGTGTCCTGTGCAATTTTTCTCTCGAAGCTGGCCTTAGACGATTGTATGAGTGCCCGTAGTTTTTTGCTAATACTGATCAGAGATGCCTTCCCTTTTTGGGATTTTGCTCTATCGTAGTAGCTTCCTCCTTCTATTGTATAGTTTGTTTATGGCTGGGGTCCACCAGACAGGACGTCTGCCTTTGGAGGATTGGGTCTTGGTTTTATTTGGAATTGCATGATCCATGCATTCCTGAAGGTGTTCATAGAATGCGTTTATAAAGGATTCTGCAGTCTGGGCCGTATTTTCCACAGGCCCGGGCTTTGAAGGATTCCACCTCGGTTTTGAGGAGTGTGAAATTTGCTTTAGAGAAGTTTTTCACTGTGGTTTTCTGGGCAGGGGGTGGGGTCGGGATGTGAATATCCAGTGAGATTAGTTTATGGTCTGATCTTACCAGTGAGGGATACACTTCTGGTCTGGAGCATAGAGTCCCCATGTTGGTGATGATCAGGTCCAGTATGTTTTCCCTCTTGTGGGAGTGGTAACAAGTTGTCCCATAGCATTTGAGTTTATAAATTCTAGGAACCTTTGGGCTAGGGTGTTGGAGCTAGAGTAATGCTCCCAGTCTATGTTTGGGTAGTTGAAGTCGCCCAATATAATGGTATTTGGAGAGACCTTCATATTTTCCAGTGTTCTCAGGAAGGCCGAGTGGGGTTCCTGGGTTTGGGAGGGTGGTCTGTAGCAGGCTATAAACTGGAAGGCAGTTTTACCCACTGTTAGTTGCACATGGATAGTCTCTGATGCTTCGTGCTGTGCCACCAACCTGGAGGTGTGGGTATCTTTGACTGAATATTGATACTCCCTCCTTTTGTGGTTCGGTCCAAGTTTTGGGGTCAAAAGCATGGTATGAGGTATAACCTGGTAGTGCTGGGGTGCTCTCAGGAGCTTTGAACCAGGTTTCTGTTACTGCACAGATATTGATGTTCTCCATGCTAAGGAGAGTTTCGAGTGTGTGCATCTTGAGGTTTAGACTTCTGGCGTTGAGTAGCATTACTCTTAGTTTCTTATCCCTTGTGATACCTATGGAGGTGGGTTTGTCTTTTGAGCCTTGCCTAAAAAAGGCACTATGGGGGTAGCAAGAGCCTTTGCTAATATCCGAAAGCCCAGGGGTGACAGGTGCAAGCCGTCCCTAGCGAAGCATCATGGCTTGTCAAGCATGTCATCCCAGGCTGACAGGCATTGGATCCCCTTTAAATGACACCAATACTTAAGCCAATTGTTGAAATTGATCATCTTGTCTTCATATTGTGGCATCATTCTTGGTGAGGGTAAGATGCTACTCAAGGTCAGGGTCATACCGGCCTGGGCTACATGCTCAGAGAGCTCCTCTATGTCTCTTTTCATGTAGTCCAGGGAGGTACATCTCAGGTCATTCACACCTGCATGGACAATGACTGAGTCATATTTGTACTTGCCTTGGAGTGACCTGAATGCTTGTGTTATGTGGCGGATCCTAGCGCCCGACAGGCAGCTCACCGTGACCTTCTCCTTGTTCAGCCTGGTGAGCAGGACGTCAGTGTGCCTGATGATGGAGTCACTTATTACAAGTGTATCAGGTGTGTTGTTTAGCCTTAAGGGCTGTGACTGTTTGGCACACTGGCTTTGTGAGCTATGTGTTGCACGTGTTTTGTTTTGGGGAAGCGGTTGCTTGGGTGTCTGCTTTGGAGGTCTCTGCTGCTTAGGCAGATTTTTATTTAGAGCCTCCGAGTATGTTTTTGTTTGTTTATGTGTTTGGTTTGCTGTCATGGTGGGTCCACACATTCAGGTGTACAAGTGTTTTGTATCATACTCGACGAAAAGTGGATTTTAAAAAGAACGCTTATTAAATCAACAACTTTTATATTCGTTCATGGTTATTTACTGTGTTTGGGAGCTGTAAGCGAGGTTTTTGGAGTTCAAGCTGTTTTTTGGAGTTGGTAGAAAACACTTGTTGCCGATAATAAGAACGTGATTCCAGTTTTTTCGAGTCCTGCCTGCTGTGTCGCACTTTGCTGGTATCCATCAACTGATGTGGGTGAGTTCGAAGGGGTAAAGCTTTCTGGACAAACTTGCATCTGATGAAGTTGAGTAAGGTGTACTCGACGAAAAGTGGATTTTAAAAAGAATGCAAAATAAATCAACAACTTTTATATTCGTTCACGGTTATTTACTGTGTTTAGGAGCTGTAAGCAAGGTTTTTTGGAGTTCAAGCTGTTTTTTGGAGTTGGTAACCTGAGTTGTTTTTATCAGTTTGTACATAAACACTTGTCAAAACTTAAACAAAACGCACACCATAGTACTTAAAACCCACCTGGGTTGGGGGGGCTACACACCCCACACCAACCCAACAATATATACCAACTCCGAGAAAGCACTACAGAGGAGAAAAGGGCATGTTGGGCAAGTACTTACTTACTCTGAGAAAATTTCACCATTTGAGTATTCAAGGTTTAGAGATTTTTGTGTGGTGAAAGTGAGTTTTGTTTATATGGGCTTTTGAGCTTCAGAAGGGGATTTGTGTATATATATATATATATATATATATATATATATATATATATATATATATATATATATATATATATATATGTGCACACACACACATATAGTATATATATATATATATATATATATATATGTATATATATATATATATATATATATATATATATATATATATATATATATATATATAAAATGCTGAGATTGCAAGATTGTGCAAACATGGGAAATTGTGTGATCTCACACACCACTCGATCAGCTGCTTAGTCAATCATAAGCCAGACACACACACAACATTCTGCAGGGAACCCGTATATCTAGATATATGTGTGTGTGTGTTAGTATAAGGTGTTTTTATATATACATAAAAACACACACACACACACACACACACACACACACACACACACGCACACATGAATGCACATGTATATGCGTATGTGTCTGTTCTGTTTTTAATTTGTGCATTGTTTCTCTTCTCTTGAAGTACTCCTGCATTTTACTGTTTACTGCATTTTACTTTATCCCTTAAGTGCGACACTCTGTGCGTACTTTGCTTAACTTTTTATGCCAGTCTTTCCCTGTCGCTCATACAGTTTAATTGCCTGAAGGGCATGCAGTCTTCGAGTTAATCCTCCAATGTCTGGGCAGTCTGACATTTGCATATTCATTACAACTGTGGCTTTTTTTTTTTCACTTCCACCTTACAAGCTCTGTTTGCACTCCCCTTAACTTCTGCTGATGAGAAGATTGTGGCTAAGCCTTTTGACATTTACTTCTGGTAGCTGCTATGAACACTCTCTTTCTCTCTGTTATGCTCCACTTATAATGATGCACCATCCTGGGCTTTTTGGAAAAGAATTAGAACAAATTATAGAATTTAATGGCAGATAACTGCTGACAGCACATTTGCCAAAGCTACTGAATTGCGACAAACCACTCTCAGTTATACATTTCTCATTATTTATTGTGTACTAAGATCTCTTTATGCCTGCTACTGTAATCCTTAAACCCCCAGCCTTAAGCATGACCACTGAATGACAAAAAGGTGCAGGTCTGTAAGGTAATCACCTTGACAATAACTTTTGTACAGAGTAAGGGGGGGAGACATTGGCAGAAGTTTAACAACATGGTTTGATGTACTTCCTTCTTTTCTTCTGTCTTTCACAGGTCTTTTTTTTTTGCAGCAGTATCTATGCCCCTCACGTACATGGACAGCATGAGTTTAAGATTAGGCAGCAGTCATGCAGGGTATCTAGTGGGTGACATTGTATCTAAAACTAAGTTAACCTTATGCCTTCCTTAGCTGTCCCAGGAATCCACATGAAAAAAAATACTAACACTCACATCAGGTGTAATAGGACTATGTGCACATTGGAGAAGGCTAGAATACAAAGGACTGAGGTGGTACTTTGAGTAGGTATTTTTAATGCTATACGACACTGTCTCGCCTCCTCTCAGATCGACTATTATAGTGTGTGTGTGTGTGTGTGTGTGTGTGTGTGTGTGTGTGTATGTTATACAAATATACTCTTACTTGGAAGATGACTATTGCAACAGTATAACAAAATGACAAAATCACAAGCAATGTGTTAATCATGACTAAAGAGTATAGCGATAGACAGTTGCAGCAGAATGCTCCGCAGCGCTTCTTTCCTAATCCAGTTCTTTTCTGAGGCTGTGTATCCCTCTTGTAGTGTTTAGTGGAAGTGTGGGTACATGAACTCAGTGGCAACTTTGCATATACCTAGTAAAATAAATGACTTTTTAATTATGTTTTTGGGCGCTCCCCACTTTAACCATTAAACCCTTTCCTTGAAGATGGCTGCCCTTATGGGGTGCTCTTATGGGGTGGTCTGTGCTGACCTCTGTGTCTATGTCTTATGTGATATTTTACCAGATTTATCATCACAAAAGTGAAAGGAAGTGTGCCAGGCAGTTTTACAAGCCCTATTTTATAAATAGGAGTCATTGCCCTTTTGGCATAAGGGATAGAAACAAATGGTCTGTTTGGCTGATATTATTTGACCTGCATGTTTGTTTATAAATATTTGAAACTCCTGTAAAATAGTCAATGCATAACAAACTCTTTCCCCTTTATTCTGCTGCTGAAGGGAAATAGTGGTACCTGAAAATGCTAGTTTAAGGTGGAAAGCAAGACTGCCATTAATATGAATCTGGGATTTGTCCTATGGTAGACTGTGAAATGTCAGAAGTGGCCAGTTGTACATTAAGGAATTTAACTTACATATTCTGCTTGTGCTGATTCTGAGGGTGTGTAGGATGAACTCATCCATAAGGAAACTTTAGTCTCACTCTGATGGATGTAAACAGTGTGATAGCATTAGATGTAATACTCCATCTTTAGAGTGTTTGGCCACTGAGTCAGTAGGAAGTCATGCAGGTCTGGAACAAGTAAAATTGACAGAGGAAATGGATTAGTATAAATGAATAACAGCAACATGGTAGACAGAATCCAGCAGAAATGCATTAAGTAAAACTATGGTTGAAGTCTTTGAATATCAACTGAGAATAAAAAAAAATGCTGGACAGTACCTCCTTGTAGAAGATGCCCAAGAATCCCTTACAAGCTGAAGAACATTGTTTGTCAAGTTATGCTTGGAATTAGACAGACATCATTTAAACAATGTTGTGGAGCTTCCAAACTGGGATGAAGGACCTTATTATTCTGTTGGGTTGTATAAGAATACTTGCTGGAAATGGGTGTGGTGGCTGAGAAGTCTGTTAACAAAGGCATCCACATTTTTCTTGACCCATTCAGCACCACTAGAATATTTTGTACTGTCCCTTGTTGACCTTGGGCAGGACACTTTATGTTAATGGAAAACAAGGAAAGTTACATAGCAAACTGACTTAGTATTATTAAAGAAATGCTCATCTATCTTCCATGCCTTTGAATGTAGCTTACCGAACCAAAACAGAGATAGCCGTGTGATCTACTGGAGTGCACAAAGATACTGCTTGTCAGAACAACACAAACATATCAAGTGATAAAGACTTCTTTATCTCTAAGATGCAGCTGCCTGATGAGAGTGTTTGCCACAGTTTTGTCTTTCTGACAGGTAGGCAGTGTGAAGTGAACATTTGAATGGCCTGCTCTAATACCATGATTGTCTTCATGCACAGCAAGTAGAGGAGTCCAACTCCTTGTTTGTTAACCTACAATATCACAATGTTGTTATCTATTGAAACACATATTCTTTTTTGGCTATAAACCTTTCTGAATTCTTTGTCCAAAGTAATTGTTCTTATTCTGTCCAAATAATGAATCTAGGCCTCTTGTACTAATTGGATGTACCCCTGCAGAACTAGAGGCATATATTGCTATAGCTTCATTTGACTGAGGAAAATGTATAGAATACACTGTTATCCATCACTATAGATCTTTTCTCATTGTAGATAACACTGGCATCATCTGATCCAGTGATCATGAAGCTTGAGTCCATAATTCTCCCAGGAGCTACTACATCTTTCACGATTAATTCTGGAATAATGGACCTCCAAGGTCATGAGAGATAATCATGCAATAATGACTTCCATGTTCTCTGACCACCTAGACCACCTTATTCATCCAGTCATGTGGAAGGAGTGCATTGGAAACATCTATTAGAGTTCCCAGAAATGTTACATTCTGCAGTGGAACCAAACAGGATTTGTATGGACTGACTGTGATTCCCAGGTAGTTCACCAAGATCTAAACTTGAGTCCAGTTTGGTAGATGTTCATGGGGCTGAGCTATAATTAGATAGTTATCTATTAATGGCAAAATCACCACCACTGATGATCTTAGCAGTGCCAATACTAGAGCGAACACTTTAGGAACACTGGGTGCTGACACTATTCCACAAGTCACATATGAAACTTGGTAGAGACCTGTTTTTTTCTTGAAACATGGGGATTGTCAATTAGATCTGAACAGATTATCATGGGCTAGCACACTATTAGCACTGTTGCCAGTGCTCATTATATGATCTTGTTATTTTTGAATATCTTAGTCATCAGCATCACTAATTCACAAGACTAAGACAGTGAAAGTGCAACACCAAGAACCACATGTCCATTTGAAGTAGTTGTATATGCTCTGTATTTATGAACTGTTTTAGAAAGACAAATATGTTAGCAGGGATATTTGGTGAAAATGGAGAACAGTATGCCCATCATATGTGATGATCCAGAATGCAGTGACATGGATATTTCAGTGGACAGAGATAAATGTTGCTTGGTAAACAAGCCTTTTTTTTTTTTACTTGAGCAGAAAAAGTTTGTAGTACATGGAGCACCAAGATTATGCACAAAAATGGTTAAATAATGTCCTGGTTAACCACTACTACAGAGCAAGAGCTGACCTTAACAATGGATCGAGAACTGTTAAGCACTATCTATGTGTTGTTAACACTGAGTCTGCACAAAAGTAAACAGCACTGACCAGAAAACAGCAGAAGCAGCATGGCATGAAATGGCTTCATTTCAGCTCCTGTTTCTGCCTGCTGTTTGCTACAGTACATGTAAATCTTTGGTTACAACTCCTTCTCTTTCACAGGTAATAGGTAAGACATCAACCACTTCCCCACCACTTTACCAGCTTTCAAAGATGGTACAGCATCACTTTTTTTAATGTAATGTTTCACTAACTGGTATTAGTCTAAGAGTGTGCACACTTATGCAAACAGCTTATTGTACATTTTTTATTTTTTATATTTTTCCCCTAACAGATTTGTTTGTTTTTCAACTGAATTGTACAGGTTATAAGTCACATTAAAGGTGGGAAAAGTTTTGAAATGATTTATTGTGGTCTCATTTTTTATATCACAAAAACCTGGCATTTTACAGGGGTGTGTACACTTTGTATGTAGACTGTAATCTGGCATTCAGCCAATACGTAGCTAAGAGAGTAAGAAAATCATTCTGTGTCACCCAACTCATAAGCAAGGGTATGGCATCCAGGTCCATGGAAGTAATAGTACCACTATACTTATCCCTTATCAGACCCATCATTGAGTACAGTGCCCCCTTTGGCATGTACCTAATCAGGAACTTGCAACAGTTGGAACACCATCAAACATTCCTCCCCAGGAGAATCAAGGGTATGAATACCTTGTCCTACACCGATCGCCTTAAGGTCCTATCTCCGTACTCAGTCTCCTACAGGTTACTGAGAGGTGATCTATCCCTAGCATATAAGGCATCCTCAGATCGAGCTCTGATGGATCTCCACATCCACAAGACAAACAGCACCACAAACAGTAGATCAAAGTACCTGAACTTTGCCTGCGACATAAACAGAACCTGCCAGAGGGACTGATATGTGTCTCAAAGGATCCTTACACTATAGAATAAGCTCCCCATCTACATGAAGCAGAGTTCACCCCTGACCCTATTCAAAAGAAACCTTGATTATTGGATGAGAAATGTAAATTCAGCCCCACTCTGAATATCTCCGACGGACAGAGGTTGATAGTAAATTAATCCCCAACTAACATACCGTCCCCCTTAGCTACCTCTTTCCTAACATACTCCACTATATAGGCATCCAAAGAATTCTGGGACAAAACTGGGTTAGGTTGCACAGCTAGGCTTGTAAAAACCATGGTAGTCATTAGACTAGTATAAACCTATGAAGCTATGAGAAATTTACTCTGGAGTCACTTATGCATTTTTACTACTTAAAAATACTGTTCTAGATTACTGCAGAAGGATTCACTGAGAAATCATCTTTAGAGAGACTGGTAATTTGTTTTGTGATATCTGACACCTCTGTCTCTGGATACTGCTGCTACTCCAAAACAGCAGTCCGTTCTATCCTGACCACTTGACTTTCCATGAGACTTAACTTCCTTTTTTTAAGACATGAATCTCTAAAGATTTAAGTTTTCTGGCTTCTGTGATGCTACAGTAGAAAACGTATTTAAAATGGTCATTCTTAGGAGGAACTAACTTTGCCATAGTTACAATTATGAACAGTTTGCATTCAACGAAGTAAGCACTTAAATACATAGCATGGAAAAGGTAATATTTTGTATTTCAACATTGTCTGACAGGGTACAGGCAGTAATCTCTAAAATATAATGAAATATTGGTATGTGCTGTCCAGATGTACAGATGAAATCACTGAAAACTGACTGGTTGCAGTACAAAACAAAAATGGAAGCAAGCTTAAAGGCTTAAGACTCATATGGTGAAAGACAGATAGCAAACTGGTTGGCGGATAGAGCGCATGCAGTCAAAGTAGCAAGAGCTACAAAAAGGTGACCAGTGGCATTCCTCAGTGCTCAGAAGAGCCCCTTCTGTTTGGCTTCTGCTTTTCAGATCTCCAGACTACTAACCCAGGCATATGGTTAACTAAATTTACTAATGACCAGATATAAGGAGAAACGAGTGCGAAAATAAACTTGTAACAACAATAAACGCACCACAGGAGATAGAAACAAAGCGCCGGACTTCCAACCATTAAAAAACAAAATTTATTGAGTAACTAGTAACAATGGCCTTCTTTCTTTGTTTCTATCTCCTGCAGTGCATTTATTGGTGTTATAAATTTACTAATGACTACAAGCTGAGTGCTGTTCACTTTTTATCTGATTCTGTTTTACTATAGCAAAGACTAAACAATACAAATCAAGAATATATTAGAAACAGGTTTAAATTAATTGCAAATAAGTGTAGCACTGTCACCGCTGATAAATATATCTCAGCAACAGGTGACAGTAAAGACAGCAACTCACTCCAAACTGATATGGTTGCCAGTGATCTGGGTGCTTTCATAGACGGCTCTCTATTCTTTGACTACCGCAAAGCAATAGTAGTCAGGAAAGCCTTCTATCTAGCGTAGCTCATCACTAAAGATATTTCATCCATATCAAAAGAATTTGCTATTCCTCTATATTCTGCCTGAATCAGACTAATTATAGAACATAACGCCTCGTTAATACATAGCTATCAAAACACATCATGCAGCTAGAAAGACCCCTGATGTTCCTAACTAGAAAAGAGAACAACCTGAAAGACATTCAGCTGCAAAGACAAGTTTTTTAACATCTTAATTAAATTATCACTTAAGACATAGGCAAACATATATTAACATTAAATAAAACAAGCAATATTAATGTTTCCAGTTCCCTACATTATGTATCACGTATGTTCTTTTTTTATAACTGACATCAGTCCAGCATTACATATATTGCTCAATTCTTCCTTTCCCTGAAACCTCACTCCTCCTCCTCCTCCTCCTCATGAACATTATTTTGCATGTATTTTCCCACAATTCCCATTTATTTCTATGTAATTTGCCCCTTCCCTTTTCTAAACATCGCATTTATAGTTCTTTTATTTCCATTACAATACTCAATACTTCAAATACAGTTGGTTTAGAATCTGATTTCCGTTTTATAATAATTGTTTTTGGCAGGCATCAGAATTAAACTTAACAAGACTTTACTATATCGAGGCAATACAGATCCTGTGTCCCATCTCAAAAGGTAATTTCCTTATTTACACTCATTTGATCACCCAATCTTTCTGACAGTACTCTGTAGGAAGTCTGCCAACTCATTACAGTTCCAGAACATATGTTCCCAGTTATCTCTTTCTTCCTTATCAGACCTCCAACACTTGTTTATCTACCTAAGGAAAATTCTTTTAGAGCCTGCTAGGGGTATAAAAATACCTATGCAAACACTTTCAAGCAAAAGCCATAAACCTTTTAGACTTTGTTGCATACTTGGGAGCCCTACATATGTCTTCCTATTGTTCCCTTGTAAATTGTTTTTCCAGTCTCTCTTCCCAACCTTTTCTAACCTCCTCTGATTGATTCTTATAGTTATCATGCAATATTTTATATGCTCTATTAACTATCCCTTTTTCTTAACATCAGCTTCTGTTCTAGATTAAACTAAAACCTCGACAAGAGCAGGTTTTTCACTTAATTACTCTATCCCTTTCTCTTTGCCTGTACTCTGATATCAATACCTGGTGTAGAAGACAGTCTCTAGCCTGCAGTCAAATGTCTTCTTAGCCTCATCCCAATCTATTACCTTTCCCTCTCCAGTTATTTGCTCCCAGTTTCTTGGTTCCTTTACCAGTTTTCTCCAGAAATTCCAGCCCCCTCTTGTCTATTCTCTGCACCCTTACTTCCAGTCATTCCTATTGGCAAAATCTCCTTTATCCGTTTGTGTGTTGGTTTAGCTCTTAGAATACTTTCTGTTACTTTATGACTATAATATTCTGCATGGCTGTTATTATTCTCCATAAGGTTCTGCATCCAAGATCCCACTCTCTCCTTATTTCTTTCATAGTTTCATAGTTTCATAGTAGTGTACTAGGCTATCTGCCCGGGGGCATTTATAAGCCTAGCCAACAGTGATGTGGCTTTACGCCACCCCATACTATATAGTTGCGCCTCTCTAGTAGTGACACATGTGGAACCCCATTATTTAGTAAACTATACCTCTGTCTAGTAGTGACACTGAGGTCACTCCCGGGGTAAACTTGCGATCTCCCATCCATGCATCGAGATTTTTCTTGAACAGTGCCAATGAAGGGCTCTGTCTCACGTGAACTGGGATTTTGTTCCAGAGTATGGGTAACCTCTGTGTTATGAATCTATCCCTCCAGCATGTCCTATTCATATTTGTGCAGAGGTTGAAATCTTTAGCTCGTGTGGTTCTGGTGGATTTGGTTTTTTTGAGATGGAGCATGTCCATCAATTCCTGGTTGGACATGGCCCTGTATGTTAGGCACAAATCACCTCTGAGCAGGCGGTATGCTACTGAATAGAGCTGGAGTTTCTTTAATCTAGCTGGATAAGGCACATGTTTTAGACCTATGATCCTCTTGGTGAGGTACTTCTGGGGTCTTTCTAGTTGTTGCATGTGCCGGGTGAGATACATCCCAAATGGAGCATTATATTCAATCATGGGCCTGACAAGGGAGGAATACAGAGGTACAATGACCTCCTTTGATCTGGATGAGAATCTCTTCATGATGAGATGGGCAAGGTAGAAAGTCTTTCTGACCACTTTGGCAACATGGTTGTCAAAGGAGAGGTCACTATCGACTTGAGTCCCCAGGTCTCTGATTACATCTTCTGTATTCAGTGGGTTATTGTCTACGTGATAGTTTGTGGGTACTTTGTTTTTCCCAAAGGGGATGACTATACATTTTTTGGCGTTAAGTTTGAGGCCATGATTCCGGCACCAGTTGTCCGTTTCAGTGAGACCTTTCTGTAGGATGTGTGTGTCGGCAGGTGAATCCACTATGGCACCCAGTTTGCAGTCATCTGCAAACTTTGTCAGCCATAATCCTTCCATATTTGCTTTCACATCTGAGAAATAAATGCTGAATAGGAGTGGACCCAAGACTGAGCCCTGTGGGACACCACTTGTGACTGGTTTTGAGTCTGACATGGCTCCAGCAATTTTAACCTTATGGGTTCTGTTTTTTAGCCAATTTGCTACCCATCTTGTGACATATGGATTTACATTTAGGCTGCTGAGCTTGTCAATGATGCCAGAGTGTGGTATTGTGTCAAAGGCCTTAGCCAAGTCCAAATAGGCAGTGTGGACAGCCTTGCCCTCATCGATGGCACTAGTGACTGTCTCAAGAAGTCAACCAGGTTTAAGAGGCAGGATCTGCCTTTTACAAAACCGAACTGTGTGGGATCAAGGGTCTGCAGATCACCAATGTCGCCATTTATGAGTTCCATGATGATCCTTTCCATAGCCTTACAGATCAGGCTGGTCAAACTTATGGGGCGGTAGTTACCTGGGTCAGTAGAATTTCCCCCTTTGTGGAGTGGGACCACTGTTGCTGTGCGCCAGTGTTCAGGTACATATCCTGTAGTGAGGCTAAGATTGAATAGAGTTCTTAGGGGTGGGTTTAGTTCATCTTGGAGTTCACGTAACACGCTCTTGAATTTCTTCTCTGCTTCATCATCATCCCTTTCCACTTTGAGCTATAACTTTCTGCTTGTGTAATGTATATCAGCCTTAACTGTGTAGCTCTAAACTATCCCCTCAAATCAAGTAATCCTAAATCACTTTATTCTATGGTAAGGATCATCTAATCCTGCTTAACTCTTGCACTTTTCACGTCCCAGATAAAGTCCTTCAACTCCTTATTAATTATTGCCCACAACTTCTCCTCTGGCTGATAAAAATATGCATGACCTATATATGAAACTAAAGGGACTAAAAACGTTTTCACTGCTTCTATCTTACCACTCATATCCATAAACAAGAACCTCCAGTTTCTCAGTTTTTGTATTAGCTTTTGTTTACACTCTTCCTATATATCCTTAGCTGTCAAAACAGGATCTCTTTTGATCCATACTCCTAAATATTTCATCTTACCATGTCCTCATAAATATAAGCATTGCTGAATCAATTCATATGTGGATAAATAATTTACAGTTACAGCCTTTGTTTCATCTTCATTAATTTTATATCCTGAAAAGTCTTAAAACTGTCTCAAAATGTTCCACAACACTGAATTGTCCTTTTCTGAATTTATCAGGTACAAAATAACATCGTTTGCAAATAAATCCATCTTTTCTTGATTGCCATACCAATTATATCTTTGAATTTATGAGTCCCTTATTTTCTTTGCCAATGGCTCTAAATATAAATCAAATATAATATTAACAGGACCTGCTGGAGAGACAGGTTCATCTCCCAGAGGATCCCCCTACTCTGGAATAAACTTACAATCCTAATAAAACAGAACCCTTCACTGACTCTTTTCAAGCGTAATCTGGATAATTGGATGGGGAATCGCAGATTCACCCCTGGGGTTTCACCTGTGTCCCTTCTGGACAAGAACAGCAGGTGTTGAATCAGGTCTGCTAATAGCACTATTAAAAGTGGGGAAAAAATTGCTTAGGCTTGTAAGGGCCTCAGGACTATTAGCCTAGTAACCTCCTATGATCCTATGATAACAAAGGGGAAAGAGGACACTCCTGCCTGGTTTATCGATTCAGGTACAACTTATCAGAGAGGAACTATCCCACTTTAATTCTTGCCTCCAATCCCTCATCTCTCCTCTTAATTAACTTTATTATTGCATCAGGGAATGCAAATGCTTCTACTGCCCTACTCATAAAATCCCAGCTTACTCTGTCAAATGCTTTCTCTGCATCAAGACCCACCAACAATGGTGGTATGTTTCTTACATTTTGCTTCCCTCTAAGATCATCACTGTTCTATTAATGTTGTCAGCTGTATGCCTCCCTTTCACAAAACCACATTGATCCATATCTATCAATTTTGGCAACACCTTTGCCATTCCTTTTAGTTAGTATAGACATAAGCACATTGTAATCATGGCTTAAAATAGAAGTGGGCCTATATGAAGCTGGGTCTGATGGATCTTTACTGTATTTAGGTATTATGGCCACCACAGCTTTTTTACAATATGTTAGTGCGTCCTCTCCTTTTAAAATATGGTTAAACAAAACCTTCCAGATCTTTACCAACTTTTTTACCTCCTAAACTCCCTGGAGACTTTTCTGCAGATTGATTATACATCACCATTTTTATTTCATCTCCTCCTATCTTAACTAATTGTTGAGCCTCATCTACTCTAACTTTGGCATATGTAAGTCTTCCATAAATATTTCCATTTGTCCTCTTTCTTGATTTCCAAATTTCTAAGCTTTATACAAATTGCCATAACATTTCTGAAATATCTGTAATACCTCTACAGGATCTCTAGTTATTTTTCTTGTTATAGGTGCTCTACATTTAGTGACAACCACTTCTACCTTCTGTTGCCTAAGTCATTGTGCTAAAAGTTTTTTGTTGTCTGGGAGTTATCAAACACAGTTCTTAACAGCAATCTTTCTAAACTCATGCATATTATCCAGATACTCCCTTATTTTCTATGGAGCATTCTGCCGTTGCAGCTCTTGTTCTGTGAGATTCCCTTTATTGTGCAATACTTTAACATTTGTCAGTCCTGCTAAATAATTCCCATTACTCCTTAACCATATCTCATTTTCTTTTATTTATACCTTATTTTCAAACTAAAGTTTCATTTTATCCTGCTTACTAGCTATAACATCTGAAGAAATTTCTGTCTTCCATAATAACTCTTGAATAATTTCTAAAACTCATTTGTTAATTTCTTCTTTTTAACAGGTAGGTGGAAAAGTATCAGTGTCTCATTTTTAATTAATTACCTGAATTTTTATCTTAGTTTTTATTGGTGCATGATCTGAAATAGTTATTAGATGTGTGCCAATGGTTTAAATTAAATGCACATGTTCCTTGGAAACATAATTAATATCTGGTCTAGCACAGTTTTGGTACCTTGGAGAATAATATGTAAAGTCTCTCCAAGTTCCTACAACTGAATTTAAATCTTCCATACCATATATTTTTGTACCGTTCTTCAGTCTACTCTATTTTTTACATTTTCTCTTCTGGGTCCCTATACACATACTCACTGTTGCAAATCAAGTTGCAGTCCTCCACCTATAAGTAATATTCCCTGCAGAAAGCTAATTATTCCTCCTCTCAAAATTGTTTTAAACTCCATAATAGCAGGTTTGGTGGAATATAAATACATGCCAGGGTAAAACTCCTCCCTTGCCAGTAGCCCCTTACTATCATAAATCTGACATTACTAACTTTTTTCCCTCTTCTGTCTCTATTGGAATTCCTGTAGCAATAGTATAATTACTTCCCATTTCCTTTACTCTTGATATTATGCTGAATATCCATCCTGAAATCCTTTCTTTGCAAAATTCACATCCTCATTTCTTTCCATATGTGTCTCCTGCACCATTACTATTTGCACTCTAAATTTATTAATATAATTCGGTACTCTTATCTTTTAGTCCATACCTGTAAGGTCATTTATGTTTCAAAATAATATGGATACCTTGAGCATTGTAAGAAGTTGTTTTTCCAACCTATTATATGTGACAGCTTTTTTGAATGTGTATTTCCAACTTTTGTGTTACATGCACACACTAATGTTTGTCTTTTATACAGTTGTTTCTTGTCATCTCCATTTGAACCTATGCCACATTTTTCAAGACTTTTTATTTTAATGAAAAACCTCAAACAAAAAAACTAAATATATATTCAGAACACCCAATAACCTAGTAACTTAGAGCAAATACACAAAACTATGTACATCTTCGAAAAATAAAGATTAACCTTCCTTATAGGAACAATTTCCCCAAATCGCCAGATGCACCCACAGGCATTACCTAAACTAAAATTAAGGTTACCCATGCTAAAGCACATTACAATCTGCGCTCCCACTTACACTGATTTTTGTCTGTTCTTTTCTTATTTCTATTCCTGTCTCAGTCCCAGATGAGAAAACAGATGGTATGCTTTCAGAAAACATTAACTTTTAGCCTTAAGAAAAAGTGCACGAGCTATCTTCAAATTAAACTAAAATATACACTGTTCTATTAAACACATTGATGCATTAAGGCTGCTAGAAAAGCCACTATGTCTTATTCACTTCCAGTAATTTCAAACTTTATTTACTGAACTGCTTGTCCTTGTACCTTTACATTTTGCATTTCCTTAAGCAAACAATGCTCAGAACTATCAGGATTAATTGCTTGCACCTGCAGACAGTTCATTTTCATGAAACCATAAGAACAGAATGTATAATTTTCTTCAGCTGCAGACTTCTTAATCCACTGAACATTTGCTAAAAGAACAAAAAAAAAGCCAATATCATTGTGTATGCAAGAAACAGAGCACTTCTCATGGCATTCATTATTTTGTCTTACTTTTCAATTCTACTTGCTTACAGAAAATTCTTGTTTTTAGACTATTCCAAGGGCATTAATCCAGATATTCACCTATTCAAAATTAAGAAAAAACAAGTCTTATCAAAATTACATATGTAATATAATAAAGTCAGCAAGTGAATTTTACTCAAGCTAGCAGAATTTCTCAGTTTCTTTTTTCACACTGGGAGAGCTGAAATGAAGTCATTGATCAGAATGCAGCCATCTTGGAAGTCAACAAGCTTGAACTTTTATCGCTATACTCTGTCTTTTATATGGTGATTAATGTGTAGCATGCCAAGTTATTAAGGACCTAAATGCTTCCTGATCTCCAGCAACTCCACAAAACAAATGTTTCCATAATCACTTCAACTAAAGACTTGGATTTTCATCAACAAATAAATTAGATATTCTGAAGAGACAGATTTATTACTCAGTGCTTCACCCCTCTCTGGAATAATTTTCTGCTACATATAAAAGAGACAGATATCCTCACTTCCTTAAGTCAAACCTTGATGATAGATGGGTACCAATACACTCTTACAAGGCCTGATTTATTTTGCCCTTCTGAATTTAGAGGGTGCCCTATAAGAATAGGTATTGACACTGTGATTATAATCAACCAAAGATTGACTTTCCTTGTAAACTTAATTAATGTATGAATCTATGAATTTATAAATGACAAGAAGAAATGAAGATGTCATGGGGCAAACTATTACTTGTACAAATGGCACGTGTTGCTAACACAAGCACCATGCCAGTTTAAAACAGTCATGTCTGCTTTAAAACAGTCATGTCTGCTCACATATCAAAGGAACCGGATACTGCTACAATCTGGCGAAGTACAAAAGATGGAAAGGGAAAATTCCATTTGTTGTACTGTTATGAAGATTCCTTGAAAAAAGAGAAATCATCTCTAATGTCCTTCCAACACTACCTTTTCACTCTTTTAACATAGACATTTGTTCCTGAGATCCTGTTGTTATTAAAAGTTCTTTCCTCGTGTACCTTAGATACCCATAGGATGCACTGAGAATGGATTCCCTATTCTTCCTGGCAAACAACATTAATCAGAGTGCCATATTAATTGTACTAATGAAGGATATAGATAGATGATGATTTGCACCCTTTTCTGACAAATGCAGCTGATATAACAGAAATATATTCAAGGTTTTGGATACATGGGGTTGTTTTCTAATATGAAGTTGTTCTACAAAAATGCATTAAACAAACCCTGAAGAGAAAGGCAGTTATACACTTGGGAGGTATCCATTTATTAAAGCCTTGTGCAAAATAAGTAATGCCTTCCTGCTCCAATCTGCGACTGGTGTGGGCTTCCACAGGTCAAAAACTGAAGGGTCACTCTGTGAGTATGGATGGAATCAGTAAGGGCTGGTATCGCTGTGGAGGCCATAACTAAATGACAATGGAATCATGTTACTCACTCAGCTTAGTGGGATTTGGGGATTTTAAGAGTAAGATTTGAAAAGCTTGCCACAAGTCAGGAAGTCCAAACACCATCCAGGAGTTACTGGTGTGGTCATCATTTTAAACTATTTGGAAAAGGATGGACTGTTACCCATTTCATCCCTTCTGTGATAATGTGCTGACCTTGCTGCAGTGAATCCCAGAAGGCATGGCAGACCGGAAGGGTGTTGTGAATAGTGTGTGCCATGAAATGCAGGTTCTGCAGGATGATGCTACAACCACAGAATGTTGTGGACAGGAGAAATGAATGCATTAAAAGGGGGTGGTGGCTTAATAGCCATGGAAAAACTGGGAAACAAAGAAAAAAACAGAGCTGACAGTGCACATTCAGAGTTTGTGTAGGGTTATTTCAAACAATAAAACAAAGAAGAATAGACTGGTTTAAGGGAAATTCAGAAACCATTTTCAAAAGGAAATATGGGTTAGCCCTTAAGTATACCATATCTTTGTGAAAGTCCATCCAAGCTCTTTGATGCTGCTACGGTAATACTCACCAGGAGACATCATCTGGAAATAAAAGTTATCTACTTTCCTTATTGATAGGTCTGTGTGCTCATGCTCCATCTTCTTCAAAACCACTAGGACTAAGACTACAAAGTTTAGGCAACTTGAGATATGAAATTTTCCCAGGCTCTAATTCCTTCCCTTCACCCATAATGGTTGAGACTACCAGTTCTCTGTTGTACTACATGAATGCAAAGCATCAAAGAGAAACCACTGACATGGAAATGATATATAAGAACAACATCCCTCGAACTCATACGCCTAGGACAAAAAGAAGGAGGCTAGGTATGCTGACGAAGATGGACCATATTCACGTGATCTATTGTAATGGTAAGTACAAAAGTTTCATATCTGACATAATCAAGTCCATCTTCTTCAAAACCAAAACCTCATGGGCAGTATCACAAAAGTGTACCTCATATGACTGTGGTCCCAAAGGAAGACCAAGACCAACAGATCACATCCAGCTTGTAGCATTATAAATGTTTTCAGATAATTTAGTGTTGCAGCTGCACAAATATCACAAAAGGATAAATTCTGTGCAGTTTTGAGAATGTTTTTTAAAGTAGTTTCTACTCTGATTGAATGGGCTATAGGCATAATAAGAAAATATATTCTGTATTTAATAGAGTCCAAAAGTCTCCCTGAGAAAATGACTAGACAATTTAGCACCCAGTTTATTGGAAGTCTAGGAAACAAATAATTGAGAATATTTCTGAATGATTTTTTTCTGTCAGTGCTGAACCTCAATTGTCTATGAGCATCCATGCAGTACACTACATACTCACCTCTGGGAGATTAACTGTTTAAAATCTGACTCTGTGGGTACATTGGACATAAATATATGGTTTGTCTGAACATACTCTATCAATATGAAAGACAAGATATTAAGGCTTATCACTCAAAGCCTGCATTTCTTCTGTGTGAAAGTAATGGCCGCAAGAAAATCATTTTCTGTGACATAAATTTCATCTGTTTTGAAAGGAGGCAATGATAGTTTCTCCAACATAAAATATAAATTCCAATTTGGGGGTGGGGGCTATTTCCGTGAATGTAGGATTAACAATGTACCCCCGAGGAATGAAATGGAAGACTTGTGACATCCTTAGTGGACATTAGAAATTGCAGAAAAGGGAACTTGACAGACAAAATAGCTGAGGCCTTTGTCAAAAATCCGGGACAAGTAATCTAGAATAGCTGGCAAATGATCCAAAAAAGGATCCAGTCCCTTGCAGACAGCTCCAGTAGAGTAAAGTGTCCATTTGCTTTTTGTACATTTTTCTTGTATTAGGCCTCTGGGAAGTAGTAAGAAGGTGGACAGTTATAAGAAGGTATGTAGCATCGCTGGTCATTAATGGAAGTGGAGTAACCAAGTGGTTTGATGGTGGGAGTAAAGGTCCATTAGAGGCTTGCCAGACAGTGAAATCAGCAGGCATCTGAAGGGTTTCAATCACAAATGCTCTTCCTCAGGACAAGACCAAAGCAAATTGGGTCACACTTGTTGAGGCCAACACAGGGCTATAATTATGATATGAGACTTGATCTGTTTGGGTTTCTAAACACATTCCAGCATAAGACTAACCAGGGAAACGCATGCAGTTGTCCTGGATGTCCACATCTTTACAATACCTTTGTTGGACCATTTCTTCCAAAAGGAGACCAGGGAATAGAAATTGCTACATTTGGTACTGGTCAGAAATTCAAATAGATCACAACAAGGTTTCCCGGATTGATAAGAACACCTTCCATGCCACTAACAGGCTGAGAGATGACTTACATGACCATAAAATGACTAAGGCTGTCCACAAAATAGTTGGCTTCTCCAAGAATATGGAAAGCTAAGAGATATGAACTGGTTGAACTAGCCCATTTGCATACATTCTAAACACTGGGAGTATGGATGAGTTCCACCTTGACTGCTTATATAACATACCACAGCCATGCTGTTAGTGTAAATGAAAAATGCACCTTGAGAAGGGAGAATTTTAAAAAGTCAACGAAAACGAAGTCCAAGCCAAAACAAATTTATTAACAACTTTTTGTTAATTGTTACATTGTTTTGTTTTTTTGTTTTGTTACATAGTTTTATGCAATTAAATGTGTAATTGGATTGTATTGTATATTTAAGTGTGTTTGATACTGGTTCAACCATTCTGATGAAGTCCGAGTTTTGGGACGAAACCTAGGTTAATGGTAAACCGTGTATGGTGAAGTTTTGCTGTTGTTAATAAATTCGTTTTGGCTTGGACTTCGTTTTCGTTGGCTTTTTGGTTGTGGTTCATTGGTTCTTGGTTATTTGTTGGTCTACATGAGAATTTTAAAAAGCCTGCAGAGGGAGCACTGCCAACATCTTCAGAAAGTTCACAGCAAAATGAAGTCCAGCAGGGACTAAGTATTTTGGATTGTCTGCCCTTGCCAGTGCCCTATAGTCACTGTAGGAGAGGGGACAGGAACAGGACTGCCTGCAATGATATTATGATTATGTAGCCATCATTATTGTATATTGCATGCAATGGAAATCCTAATCTGATCAGACAAGAAGTCTGCACACTGTGACCAGTGTGCCTTGTGGATACACTGCACAGCTCTCATGTGAAACCTGATACAGCAGACTAAGTAAATGGTAGCCACTGTCAAGCCTAAAGATTTTTTTTCTTGTTTTTGCCCCTCCATTAGGACCTTGCCCAGTGGCTTCTCCACCTTCACTGAATTTGCCCACTCATTCCAGCAGAAGGGAGGCTATATATTCCAAGGTCAGATAAGAACACTGTGGCCCACTGTTTCTTGTTCAGGAAGCTCTGTCAGATCTCCATTACCTGGCAAGAGTCAGAGGGTAGGGAAATGGGAAGCTTCTTGGTCATTAGGGTATGTCCTCCTTCTGCCTTTGAGAGTAATTCCCCTCTGCAGCTCCTATGAGCCTACAAATTTTGCCTCCAGAGAAGAACAGCACTTCCAAATGCTAATACCTTCTCGGATACAAAGCGTGACTGCAGTAACAGCAGTGCAGGCTCAGCCAGCTTGAAATTCCACTGAATGAACACCTAGTGCTTCTGCTAAGTGTCCCCCAGTGTGGAAAGTCAGAGCTGACTCCCCCACCCCCCAGGATGGGGGATCCAGCAGTGGCTACTCACTGCCAGCCTCCCTGACCAGCTTCTGCAGACATCAAAGCCAAAGTTCTGAGGCCAAAAGCTACTGAAACTGTGCTGAAATGATGGAGGTGACCCACTGCTAGGTGACTGGGAAGAATCCATTATTAAAGGAGACTGGCTTTGCAATATGAGGATATGAGGACTGCCTGGGCCCACATCAGTGGGGTAACAGGAATAAAGAAGGAGAAGCCATTCTAGATCTCTCTGGCAAATGGCTTGATAGTAGCTAACACATGGTTCAGAAAGAGAGACAGTCACAAGATCACATACAAGAGTAGCCAACATACAACTCAGGTAGACTTCCTCCAAATAAGGAAAAGGGACTGGGGTAGAATCCATGATTGCAAAGTCATCCCCAGTGAAACAGTCGTCCCACAGCATAAACCATTAATTGCCATAATTAGCTGCAACCAGTGGTCAGAGAAGACTCTAAGGTCAACAGAGATCAAGCTGAAGACCTGAAAGTTGACTGGAGAGAAAGTACAGCAGTTCAAGGAATTACTCAGGGCTCTAGCACTCCAAGAAGAGCAGGAAATAGGTGGAGTTGAAGAGGAGTGGCAGCGCCTAAAAGCAGCATGTGTTAGGACTACAGAAAAGATATGTGGCCAAGCCAGGTATGGAAATAAGGTACATAAGGAAAGCTAGTGATGGAATGCAGAAGTCCAGGAAGTGATCAAAAGAAAGAAGGAGTGCAGGAAGAAATGGGAGATAGAAAAGACTGACCAGGCTGGGAAGGACTACTGGTTGGCTAACAAAGAAGCTAAGAAAGAAGTTGCAATAGCAAAGAATAGGGCATCGGAGGCACTCTACCAACTTCTGGAAAATGACTCAGTAAGGGGCACAAAGAAACTATATCAGGTTGCAAGGCAAAGACAGAAAGATAAAGAAGATAGTCAGACACCCTTCATAAGGGATGCCAGCAGCAACCTGCTCTCCAATCCACAGGACATCAAAGGCAGATGGAAGGAGTATTTCCAGCAGCTTCTGAATGAAGAAAACCCCACAGAAGATGTACTGCCCCAGAAACGGCTGACCCTAGAAGAAATAAGAACAGCACTAAGGAAGATGAAGTCAGGGAAACCAGCAGGCTCAGATGAGGTGACAGCAGATATGATAAAGATGTTGGGTGAGATAGGGGAGAAATGGCTCCTGAGGGTACTAATAGCAGTGTGGAGAGAAAGGTGTATCCCAGATGACTGGAGAATAAGCATACTTGTGCCAGTGTACAAGAACAAAGGGGACATCCACAACTGTGGGCATTACAGAGGGATCAAACTCCTACCGCACTGCATAAAAGTTCTGGAGAGAGTGATTGATAAACGGATATGCAGAGTAGTAGAATGTAAGATGGAAGATGAACAGTTCAGGTTCCGATAAGGATGCAGCACAATTGACCCGATCTTTGCATTGAGACAGATACTTGAGAAGAAGCTAGAAATGAGGAAAGAGTCCAACTGGGCATTCCTAGACTTGAAGAAAGCATATGACAAGGTTCCAAGAAAGCTAATCTGGGCAGTAGTGCGGTGGTTTGAAGTCGCGGAAACATTGGTAGAATTAGTGCAGGCTATGTACAAGGACCCACTGACTCAAGTACGAACAGTGTTCGGCCTCACAGAGGGGTTCCCAGTGGAAGTGGGTGTACATCAGGGTTCAGCTCTGAGCCCACTGTTGTTCATACTGGTGATGGACTACATTAGCAAACAAGTTGGAGGGGACAGATCAACAAAGCTGCTGTATGCAGACGATGTGGCAGTACAGGCAGACTCTGAGCTAGAACTTCAGCAAAGGATAGGAGAATGGAATGCAAATCTGAAGGCACATGGGATGAAACTAAGCACAGATAAGATGGTGGTAATGGCAGCAAACTGGGGAAATCATTAGAAGCTGAGAATGGAGATAGAAGGGAAGATAGTGGAACAGGTAAACAGCTTCAAATAGGGGGTGGTTGAGGAGAAGGGTAGTCTGAATGAAGGGGTCAAAGCTAGAATCAGAGGGGCTGCAGCCAACTGGCATAGAGTATCAGGTGTAGTCTATGAGAGAAGAATGCCAAAGAAGCTGAAAAGCAAGGTGTACAAGACAGTGGTGCGACCAGTACAGAAACCTGGGCAGTAAAGGCAGAACAGTTGAAGAAGCTAGAGGTGATGGAAATGAAGTGCCTGAGAAAGGTGGTAGGATGCACACTGTGGGACAGACAAAGAAATGAGGACATAAGAGCAGAAGCCAAAATAGCTCCAATTGCAGAAAAGATCAAAGAGAACAGATTACAGTGGTTTGGGCAAATGTGTAGAAAAGCAGAAGATGATCTGGTGAGGAAGATTTGGGACAGACAGGAAGCAGGTAAGAGGAAGTGAGGATATCCAGCAAAGAGGTGGATGGATTGTGTGAAAGAAGATCTGTGATAATCAGGCCTGAGTGTTGAAGAAGGCAGGAGTGTGGCACTGAATCGAGAGAGTTGGCGATGATTAACACAATGCCCAGACCCCATGTAGAGAAAATGGGGAAAAAGGGGGCTGATGATGATGATGATGATGATGACGGGCCTTGCAAAACAGAAAAGCTACAATACAATTGATAAACATCAGGGTCTGCAATGGCTCCATCTAAGACTTCACAGAATTCACCATAATTCTCAAGGAATGGAACAGATAAAGTAGAAACTGCAATGGAGATACTAGCCCCTCTAATGTAAGCACAACTAAAAGGCAAGTATCCAGCTAAGGAAATATCCTGACATGCACAGGCTGTGGTTTACAGTAACAGTTGAAATGCATTTTGTAAACATCCTGGGTACTGAGGGGAGTCTGAAGGGATGAGCCCAAAAGTGATAACAGATGGCTCCTACCTGGACTTGAAGAAACCTCCTTGACTCCTTTGTGACTTGGCTGCAAAGGTAGACACTCAATATTTTCAAAGAGCACATCTAGTCTTCTTTTGACAAGCAAGGAAGAATATATGGTACTATCATCATTTTGAAATTTTCCTTGGGAAGGTAAACATTTAGGCCACTGACGTCTAAAACCAGTCTGAGGTCCTTGGCATTTTTGAAACTAAAATGATCCTGGAGTAATATTGGGATTCTCTCTGTTCTGGTGGGACATTGTGGCTGTCTCTTTTTTTGAATAAGCTTAAAAAAAACTATTCTTACCGCACTGTTTTGATGAGGTGTAATGTCAGGTGAAAGAAGTACTGTTTGGGAGGGATGTAGAAGGGAGTTGTGTGGACTCAAGATATAATTGTGTGAATCCATCTGCCTTACATCTGGCTGGCCATGAAAACAAAGAGAGGTTCAAGCAGCCCTCAACTACCCCTAAAGCAGACTGCTCAATAAGTTGTCAGGGAGTCTGATGCTGACTGCTGTCCTCAAGATGAAGGACCACAGTGTCCTTGATTTTGCGGAGAATTTTTTCCTCTGACAAATAACCATTTGGAATTGACATGGCCATGTTGGTTCTTCCCAGATTTTTGATCTCTCTGCTGCTGCTCATTGCACCTGTACTACAACTGACAAAGATTTGTCTACATCCTGGAAAAGGTCCCTTGTGGAGTCTTGAATTAAATACCAAAGCTACAAGGGGTTTCACTTCTTTCTCACTATCCTCCAGTTTCACTTCCTTTTGGACCAAATAAGTGAAAGTTGTTAAAAGGGGTGTTAAGAAAGAATGCCCTGTAATTCACAGAAAAAAAAAATTATCAGGCACAACCAGATATGTGGCAACTAGTGATGGCAGTAGCTATGATCCTAAATGCACCATTCACTGAGCTGTAACCTTGGTGCATAGTAAGATTAAATATGGATAATATGCTAACAGTTGAGAAAAAGTTTTCCATCATCTCATCATTTTGATTATCTTGCCTGCAAGCTTATGCTGAAATGTAACATATGGCTAAGACAATTAATTACACGTCTTAACAGTACTTAGAATGTGCCTGCAAATGTGATCAATGCACTACCCTGGTAAGCATACTTTAATAAATAAACAAATGAAATGCCTTGATGGAAAATGCGAACGATACATATACCTGGTGGACAAAGATTTAAACGGTACAAGCCTGCCTGTTCTGTCTTCAGCTAAAGAAGAAAAGCTGTTCTGCCTGGAAGGTCTAAGCAGTTGACTTTCTGCACCATTAGCAACCAATTTGGAACACCATCTGCACTCAAAGGAGTTTTACCCTTATCCAGTATCTGTCTCTTGTGTGGGACCTGGTAATCTCTTTGGAGCAGTACGGTTTCACCATACCCTCTTTCGTTTTGCAAGGTTTTCCCTATCTTCAATCTTAGTTTTGGAAAACTCTGGAGTTGCATCATTCAGCTGTTGAGAGGCAGAAACCTTAACTGGAATCAGACATTCCCTTGCTTGACAACAGATATTTTAAAATCATCCTATTTTCCCCTAATAAACATGCCCTTACCAAAGACATACCACACACAGCAAATGCTTTTCTTGGGGTACAACTTCATTTCCACAGGATTCACATTTCTGAAAACCTGTAGACAGCCTCAAAACAGTCAACCATAAAATCCACACTGCTAAAACAACAATTGGGCAATCACAAAAATGACTATCTCTAAAATAAGACAGCAAAATATATATATAATGCAATAAAAACAATAGTACACCAACAGAAAGCTATAATCAATCCTGTTGAGTTTGATGAAGATGGGCCCACTACTCTTAGATCCAAATGTATGTGCTGGTTGAAGTCAGCAAGATCTGGAATGGGACGAAAGCTATCTGATCATTTTAGGATGAAGAAAAGATGGAGTAGAATCCCAGATCTTGTTCTGAATGATGGACAGCCTTTATAGCCCTTTTTTTTTTACAGTAGACTCAGAGCCTGTTGCGGGTGCTCCGCTAAGATAGTCTAGTTTCTCAGTATGGTCAGTTCTTAAGCAGAACCTGTGATCTCCAAGATGTGGCCAATGATGACCACATTTTTTAACTTTTGGTCCTTGGAAATGACTCTCTAAGACATGGGCACACGTGGAGAGCCACCAATCCCTGACAGCCCCAGGTCATAGTTAGGGCTGCTTCAACTCATCCACTAGAGTCATCTTTTTAGTAGACATGGCCAGCACAAGCATGATAAGGTCATGTCATTCCTAAGAGAATTCTGGTGGCAGGAATGCTGCTTCCTCTTTTGTGGCTAATTAGCTGTGGAAGAGGAGCAAAAATGAAAAAGAGGGATTCCAGAGGTCCTTTACAGCCGTGAGGACATATTTACTGTTCAAAAGGTCTTCATTTAGGTCTTGAGAGGCCTGACCAAAGAACACTTTCCCCTTTAACTGGGCACCCAGGATAATGATCCTGAGTTCTTCCTTAAGGGAAGACAACCATAGACATGACATTTTAAACACCTACAGGTCTATGTATTGCAGTCCTGGCTGCAAATCACTCAGAGCAGTCAGTGCTACAATTGGTTACACTAAAGCCTACTTTAGGAATCACAGACAGATTCTAAAAGAGATCCACCTTGAATTCAGAAAAGGGGGTTTTAAACTGTTCTAGTACATTGTTTACAAGTGAGGAGGGAACATTAGACAAGAAAGAAGAATGGTTAAGAGGTCTGAGTTTCAGTGTAGCAGAGGACTATATACATTAACTTGTCACATCTGTCCAGGTCTTTCTGTGGTACTACTGGATCTCCGTCATAGGTGGTCTTGTACTGGTTACCATCAGAAATGAGAATTATATTTAACCGAATGCTCTGAGGAATGTACTCACAGTCAGAAACTTGTCTTTGGCAGCAGAAAAAAGCCCATCATCTATTAAACCTGGCCTAAGGAAGGGAAATCTTGGAAGTAGAGGTATTTACAAAAACCTGCCTAAAAATCTCATTTCATGAGCTGTACAGAGATGTGATTTCTCCTGAATGAAAAATATGTGTAAACTGTGAAAATGCTGAAGACAACAAAGTAGTGAGAGTTCCTGGCACTCTCTATAAATGTAAAAGTGTAACTTGTAGGATTCTACAGGTATCAGCGCTCCTCTTGTATTTGTCAGTTATTTGGCAGACATGCAAGCCAATATTCCAGAAGCCTGGTTGACCAGGTTTGCTGATTGCTGCAAGCTGGACTCTGTTATCCACTCATTCACTGATATTAAACTGCTCCAAAAAGGGATGGAATATGCACATACCTGATGTGTTGAAAATGGTCTCAAGCTAAACGCAAAAAAAATACAACCTAATAGTTTTTGGCAAAAAAAAGCTGTTCACACCTTGTGTATTGTAATGATACTCCTCTTAAAACAGATATGGTTATAAGAGACCTGGATACTTACATTGACAAGTCTTTCACATTTGATCATCATGTTTGCACCATAGTCAGAAAATACTCCTATCCGGCCTAGTTAATTGGAACATCTTCAAGATCCAGAGAAGGCATCTTAAAACTGAACTCTGCATTAATGCACTCATCTTGGTATGCGCAAATCCAAGCATATCGTTTAACAGGAAAGTCTGTAAAATATTTTAACCTAAAAATGAAAGACTCTAAATCCTTCAATTTTCCCAGTAGATTAGCACATCTTTTCTTAAACTCAGTAGCCTACCAAGTGCTCAGAAGTGACCTTTGTCTTGATTTTTTTTAGCCATGAAAGACCCGATGCTATTTGACCTTCTGCTTTTTTTTAAACCTGGGGATCTGCAAACACTCATACTAGATTTGCACCAATAAATAAATAAGACTTGGTTGAGGAACAGGTTTCTAACGCAACACAATCCCAGTCGATGGAAGAAGTTACCACTACAAGTCACGTAAAGCACTACTTTTTCTGCTGTCAGTGCTAATCTTTATGATTAGATGGGTAGACAAAAAGTTACACCAGTGTTAACACGTATGGACCTGCTTGATTTGGATGGTGGGCACTGTTAAGCACTCATAAAGGGTGACAAGAACTTTTAAGTGTATCTGTTAAAGGTGTATTTGGCTAGCCCTCTTATGGTGCCTGTGTTCACTTGCCTAGTATTATTCTTATGTTCATAAGAGATCGGGGAAGGAACTTCTTCAGAGGTTGCACTGTATATGGGCATTATTAAAGTAGACATCCAGCTTATTAAAGGTTGGTTGGCAACAAGTCAGGTGACTAGATGCACTGGGAGAAGAAAGGTCAAATGCCAAGGAGGTGAGTTGGAAGTCAGAATCCCCTACACAAAATCTTAGAAACTGCCTCTTGTTTTGTGAATTAGGATATAAACACAGACATTCTGCATAGCCACTGAGACAGCAATGGCATATGCATTACTAGAGGAAAGCAGGTTGAAAGCAAGTTTCTAATATTTACATCTTTAACCTTTTTTAAATTAATTGGTATAAGTTTGAGAGTTATGAAATGGATCCACAGAAATTGTCCTTTTCTGGTACCAGGAAGAACCCTGAGTAAACATCCCCTTGACAGTGAATCATATGAGTCTAGAAATTAATACTGCTGACAGCCAGAAGAGAGATGTATACCTTTTGACCAATTCTGTTCAATGCCCTGCTGTCTTTTTCACTGGACTGGGTACAAAAAGGCTACTATTTTCTCAGAGTTGAACACCCCTATCCCTCCCAGGATGGGTGAGCCAGCAGCAGCTACTCACTGCCAGCCTCCCTGACCAATTTCTGCAGACATCAAGCCCAAAGTTTTGAGGCAAGAGCTGATTAAACTGTACTGAACTGAAGGAAGTGACCCACTGCTAGATGAGTGGGAAGAATCCTTTCTCAAAGGAGACTGGCCTTGCAAGTTAGAATATCTCTGATAAAATTGATAAACATCAGGGTTTGCAGAATTCACCATAATTCTCAAGAAATGGAACAAACAAAGTAGAAACTGCAGTGGAGATACTAGCCGCTGTAATGAAAACTAATAATAGTTCTGGCTGTCATACTGATTGCTCTGAGTAATGTGACAACTACATACAGGAGAAAAAGTATGTAGGTTGACACCACTTGGGGCAACACACACACACACACACACACACACACACACACACACACACACACACACACACACACACACACATTCATCTTCTGGTACTTTCGGTTTCATCGCCCTTAGAAAGTTTTTGTTACAGATATCCGTTACTGCTAGTAGTTGGACCAAGTATCAATGCTGAAGAAAGTTTATGTTCTATTGTGAAAAATATTTGTTTGATTCAAAAATATCGTTCAGTGCTTGTACTGTCAAGATACTATAGCTCTAGCTGAATTTGCTAGTGAAAACATGTGGTGCAACATTTGGAAACTTCACTTTTTAAACTGCTTCCTTACAAGCAAATCACATATCAAGAGTGTACAAGAACTCAGAACCCAGAACCAAGCCCTTCATTCACAGCAGCAGGGCTACTGCATTCATCATCATTCATCATCATCATCAACCCCCTTTTTCATATTTTTTCGACATGAGGACTGGGTATCATGTTAACTGTCACCAGCTCTCTCAATTCAGTGCCACACTCCTGCCTTCTTCAACACTCATGCGTGATTGTTGTAGATCTTATTTCATGCAACCCATCCACCTCTTTGCTGGATATCCTCACTTCCTCTTACCTTCTTCCTGTCTGTCCCAAATCTTCCTCACCAGATTGTCTTCTGCTTTTCTGCACATGTGCCCAAACCACCATAATCTGTTCCCTTTGATCTTTTCTGCAATTGGAGCTACTTTAGCTTCTGCTCTTATGTCCTCATTTCTTTGTCTGTCCCAAAGTGTGCATCCTACCACCCTTCTCAGGCACTTTATTTCCGTCACCTCTAGCTTCTTCAACTGTTCTGCCTTTACCGCCCACGTTTCTGTACCATACAGTAGTACTGGTTGCACCACTGTCTTGTACACCTTACTTTTCAGCTCCTTTGGCATTCTTCTGTCATACAATAGACCTGACAATCTATGCCATTTGACTGCAGCCCCTCTGATTCTAGCTTCGATCTCTTCAATCAGACTTCCCTTCTCCTCAACCAGCCCTTCCAGATACTTGAAGCTGTTTACCTGTTCCACTATCTTCCCTTCTATCTCTATTCTCAGCTTCTTCTGATTTCCCCAATTTGCTGCTATTACCACTGTCTTATCTGTGCTTAGTTTCATCCCATGTGCCTTCAGTTTTGCATTCCATTCCCCTATCCTTTGCTGAAATCCTAGCTCAGATTCTGCCTCTAATGCCACATCATCTGCATACAGCAATTTTGTTGATCTGCCCCTCCCACCTGTTTGCTAATGTAGTCCATCACCAGTATGAACACCAGTGGGCTCAGAGATGAACCCTGTACACCCACTCCCACTGGGAACCCCTCTGTGAGGTGGAACACTGTTTGCACCTGAGTCATTGGGTCCTTGTACATAACATGTACTAATTCTACCAATGTTTCTGGGACTTCAAACCACCACAGTACTGCCAAGATCAGCTTTCTTGGGACCTTGTCATATGCTTTCTCCAAGTTTGGGAATGCCCAATTGGACTCACTCCTCATCTCTAGCTTTTTCCGAAGTATTTGTCTCACTGCATACATCGGGTCAATTGTTCTGCATCCTGATCTGAATCTGATCTCCTCATCTCCCATCGTACATTCTACTTCTCTGTGTATCTGTTTCTCAATCACCCTCTCCAGAACTTTCATGCAATGTGACAGGAGTTTGATGCCTCTGTACTGCCCATGGTTGTGGATGTCCCCTTTGTTCTTGTACACTGGCATGAGTATGCTTATTCTCCAGTCATCTGGAATACTCCTTTCTCTCCACAGTGCTATGAGTACCCTCAGGAGTCATTTCTCCCCCATCTCACCCAGAATCTTCATCATATCTGCTGTCACCTCATCTGAGCCTGCTGGTTTCCCTGACTTCATTTTCCTTAGTGCTGTTCTTACTTTTTCTAGGGTGGGCTTCTCTTCTTCTCTCATTGTAGGCTGTTTCTGGGGCAGTACAGCTTCTGTGGGGTTTTCTTCATTCAGAAGCTGCTGGAAATATTCCTTCTATCTGCCTTTGATGTCCTGTAGACTGGTGAGCAGGGCTGCTGCATTATTGTGTGAAAACCCAGACGAAGACGAATGAAAGTGTTCAAACACAGACTAGTCTAAAATGCCTATTGGACGTGTTTTGTAAACAATTAAAATAAATAGCTCTTTGACATCAGTCCAAGACATTAATGAACCATATATATGATAAATTTCACAAAAGTTGGCGAAGAAAAAGCAATGTGTTTAAAGCTTTGGAGATTATCAACAACTTTTCTCAAAAATAAACGATTGGAAAAAATACCTTCAGCAGATTTTGTTTTGGAAATAGTTGATAAAATACATATACTATATGTAAGGAAATGCTTTGCACTGTGTTTCAAATTTAGGCCTAAAAATTCTACCATTTAATACTGTCTATAAAACTTATTTTAGTGGAATAGTGCAGCTGCAGACAAGTCATGTTTCTATGGTTTTGTTAATCAAGCAGGTTTATACAAACTGCTGTCTTGTCCACCTGAACTGGTGATGTTTACACTGAATGGTACATTAGCGATTTTGGACAAAGTTAACAATGTAACATCCCAAGTCAGATGGGATACACCACAGTTACAACACTATGACATACACAGTGAGGATTTAGATACTTGCAAACCATGGAAAGAGCTCAACCTGATACAAAATATTCCAACTCGAATGCAAACAACATATACACTGGTTTGTTGGTTTAAAGATATTATAAATGCATCAGAAAAAAATACATTGCTTTCAGACCTCACTGTGAAATCAGCTTGTTATCCAGGAACTCTGCACTTCAAGCAATAATTATAAGTTACAGATTTAGTGTGTTGAGGAAGATGAATTGCATTATCTAGTTCAGAATATTGCCAACAAGACATTACCAAGCATCAAATACCAAATACCCCTAGAAGTTCTGAATGGTGCTTATAAGCACTAGTTGCATTATGCTAGCTTCTGCGGTGGTGTGCACTTCATTCGACACATGGCAAACTCAGCAAGTTAAAAAAGTATCACTGTGATAATGTTTGGGAAGTGGCAAAGTTAAGGTTTAGTACTGCAAAAGCCACAAAGAAAATTACTGCAGTAGATGTGAATTATCTGTTATTTTTTATGACTTAGTTACTGTTCATTTGGAAGAAACATATCCAACATGTGAAGTGAAAGAAAAGTCAGGCTTTGTCAGACATTTGTACTTTAAATGTACGGTTTTCTAGACCTAAAATACATTGAATGATACTGGGAGAATGTTCCATCATCCAGTCTTGACTGTGAATGAGGTGTCAGCTTAATGAATTCACTCAAAAACAGATTAAGAAACCACTTCTGAGAATGTTATTTGGATATGATAATGAGAATTAAAAGCTTTTAAATGCATGGAGAGATCTTTAATCTGAATAAAGTTTACACAGAATGGGCAAATGCCAAAGTAGAAAAAAAAAACTGAATGAATAAATGTGTGCTGTATATTTAACCGGAACTACATGACAGGAAGCAAATTCTGAACTTTGCTGGCAAACAGAATTCTATATTTTATTTTTTCAGTCTTTGGTGATGTAGGTGTTAGAAATCCGAATGTCTATCATCTTTATAAGTGTCAGTTTACTAGGCTTTCATCCATCCTAGTTGGCATAACTTAAATTAAGAAGTCCGTGGAAAGATTTGCCGCTTGTCTGATCAGAATAAAACAGACGAACATTTGTGGGTTCAGTTCAAGCAGCTTTATTACACACAAACACATCAGAAATTAGGCTTTGTGACTTAAACTTAGATAAACTTATAAACAAGCTGACTACCACACTCATACATGTTAACACTCTGGCTGTTCTCTCAAAATGGCACTGCTGCCTGCTTGTGCTCACTATTTATATACATCTGCTTATACTTGGAAATGCTTCTTAAAGGTACATACACACACTCTGATAATCTACATCCTCCTTCTTTAAGAAATAGTCCATATACTAAATGACAGTATTCAATGGCATGCAATTTATATAAATGATATTTTGACAATTATACAGAACTATGAACAGAACCATGAACTACCACATAGGCAGTAGCTCACTAAACACTGAAAGTGTGATGAGAGACCTCGGGACACAGGCGGACAGTAGTCTCTCCTTTGATAACCACATCGCCACAGTACTCAGGAAATCCTTCTACGTGGCACACCTCATCACAAAAGGGTTCTCCTCTAGAAAAAAGGAGGTCATTGTTCCTCTCTACTCATCCCTCATCAGACCCATTATAGTGTACAATGCCCCGTTTGGCATGTATCTCACAAGACACCTACAAAAATTGGAAAGGCCACAGAAATACCTCATTAAGAGGATTACCAACCTCAAACAGATGCCATACGCAAACTGTCTCAAAAAGCTCCAGCTCTACTCTGTCGCATATCACCTACTCAGATGCAATCTCTGCCTAACATACAAAGCTATGTTAAACCTAGAGCTGTTGGACATGCAACACTTAAAGAAATCCCAATCTCTCTGAATCACATGCTCCAGTGACCTAAACCTTGTTACCACAACAAACAGAACATGCTGGAGGGATAGATTCCTGTCCCAAAGACTTCCCATACTCTTGAACAAACTACCCATTCATATCAAGAAAAGCTCCTCATTGGCCCTCTTTAAGAAAAATCTTGACAACTGGATGAGAAATAGAAAATTCACCCCAGGGGTCACTTCTGCGGCACTGCTTGACAGGGGCACAGGAAAATAATTTTCTTGGGTGGTGAAAGCTAGGGAACCTTTTTGGCTAGGCTTATATAGGCCCCAAGCCTGGTAGCCTAGTACCTGTAAAATTGATTTTCTTATTGCATTTACTATGGTGCTGCTTACTGTGATGGATTTGAAGTCTTCTTAAGACACTCAGTCGTGCTGGCTAGATTCTCCTGAAATCAAAGTCTGGTTATAGTTGCATTCACAGTCTGTTGCATACAGAAACTTGCAGAATATACACTGATGAGAGAATATACTTTGCAGCATCAACTTAGAGCAGTAACAAATAACTTTTTATAATAAACCACACGGACTAACGTTGCCGCTTCAGGTACTGTTCTACTTTACTTCTCATATAGTACAGATGATGTGAGAGACATAACATTTACCTCAGGACAAATGTGTCCCTACCAATACCCCTAACATAACTGGATTTAATACAGACTTTATATATATTTTTAGTTAAACACACACCCTCTTGGTTTTGGAAAGATACTGCCTTGATGACGTAAATGCTGACACATCTGTTCTTGTGCAAATGCTGATAAGTGCAGAAAAGCATATTTTTAAGGAAATGCCTTGTGGATAAACTTTCTTAGAAAAGTATATTTTTAAACTTTCTTAGAAAAGCATATTTTTCAAGGAAACGCCTTGTGGTTAAACACCTGGCCTGTTGTGCATTCTTTAAAGAAAGCAGATTAGTTTTTTTTCTGATATATCCTTTTTTTTTTTACATTCTTGCAAAGTCTGTAAGAAGTCAGCTTTCTTGATTTGCGTGTGTAATACACTCATAAGCAAATTCCTTATTTTTTAAGCCACAGTCATTTAGTATGGATGCTAATCACATATTACTAAACTCTGTTTCTACATTTAAGCAAGCTTTATCTTATTCCTTATTTATGTTGCATATTTGTAGCAAAGTTACTTTCAACCTTAAAACCTTGTTGAGCATAATCTTACAGTACATACCTATGAACCTATGAACTAATTATTTGACATGCAGTCAGACACATATAAAACAATCATGTCCAGGTTGCTGTGTATTTTACACTAGATCTGAAAATACAACCTGATCGTGTAACATAAAAGTCAGAATTGGATCTAGCAATGAGGACTGTCTTCAAGGACTATACAACTTTGTGGACAACTGGGACATCATCAGGAATGGGAATGGGTACTGAGACATGTTCTTTAGTTTGAACATTGTCAGGGTTGCTCTGAAATTTAGAGTCTGTATCACAGGTGCGATGCTGCGATATCATTTCTGATAAAGTAAGAAGATGCCTGTAGTTTCTCCTGTATTCTGTACCCTCATATTCCACTAAGTAGGATCTCGGCTTGACACATATACCTCTCACTTCACCAATTTGATCAAAGCCTTTCACCATTTACATCCTCACCGTCTCTCCTTCTTTTAACAGACGAAGAAATCTGTTCATTTTATCAAAGTTGGACTTCTGAGAAGAACGCTTCTTAAAAAGTTGGGCTTTGATTGCTCTGTTGTTTTTAGCATTAAGCACCAACAAACCAGATCTGATAGGCAAGGTTGTTCTGGTATGCCTAGATGGAAGTCTTTGAGCAGGTAAGCTAAGTAGGTTGTCACGGGATATATTTCTCAGATTAAGTAAATTCAAAAAGATATCGGTATTGTCACACTTTGACCTCTCTAGTAATTGCTTTGCCATCTGTACTGCATGTTCAGCAAGGCTGTTTGACTGTGGGTATTCTGGACTACTAGTAACATGGATAAAGTCCCACTCTTTTGCAAATCTCTGAAACAATTGACTGGTAAACTGAAAACCGTTGTCAGAAATAACTCTGTGGACTACCATGGACTGAGAAATGATGTTTCATCTTAGTAATAACAGCACTGGATGTTAGGTTAGGTAGCAAATCAATCTCAAACCAGTTCATATAAGAGTCTACCAACACTAAGTAATGTTGACTGTTCCACTCAAATATGTCAGTTGCTACTGTTGACCAAGGTAGTTCAGGAATTTGGCTTAGCTGACGTGGCTCTTTTTGCAAATGTGGTTTAGTACTGTTGCATACTGAACAAGAATAAAGCACTTTATTAATGTCTTTCAACAGAGAAGACCAAAATACTAGTCCTCTCACCCTTCATTTGGTAGAGTCAGAACCTGGGTGACCATGATGCAAAATCTGAATATATTCACCCTGTAAGAAAGTAGGAATGACAACTTTTGGACCTTTGAAAATGATAACATCTTCCATCAGCATCTCCTCTCTGCATGGAAAACCAGGTTGCACTTCTGGCAGTACACAGGATTGTTTTGATGGCCATCCTGCATTGATGAAGTGGTTGAAATTTTGCAAAATTGGATCAGCCTTTGTGTGATCTCTTAGCTCATCAATTCTCATGGTAGAAAAATGATGCACTTCTGTGACATCAAAGTCAAAATTCTCTGGGGATGTGGATAAGGTATCAGCCAGATAAAAAAGTTTACCTTTTGTATAGATCATTTTGAAATTGTACTTTTGCAGTTTGAGCATAATTCTTTGTAGTCTTGCTGGAGCTGAATGCGTAGTTTTTTTTTAAATAGTGACTAGAGGTTGATGGTCAGTTTCTATCTGGATAGCTCGGCCATAAATATAATCATGGAAATTCGAACATGGGAACACAATTGCCAAAAGTTCCTTCTCAATTTCAGCATACTGCATCTCAGTTTGAGTAAGAGTTCTAGATGCATAGGCAACAGATCTTCCCTCTTGAAGAAAATAACTGCACAAAGTCCAAACTTTGAAGCATCACAGGAAAGAACTACTGGTTTGTGGACATCATGGTATCTCAATGTAGGCGGGTTAGCAATTGGCTGTTTGAGGTTATCAAATGCTCTCTGGTGTTGCTCTAACCATGACCATAAAACATTTTTACATGTCAGCTCTCTCAAAGGCACTGATAACTCACTAAAGTCAGGGATAAATTTGCCCAAATAGTTAATCATACCAAGAAAACACTGTAGAGCTTGGACATTGTCTGGAGCTGGCATCTCAAGAATGGCTGATTGTTTAGAAGGATTTGATCGTAAGCCTGTACAAGTAAATAAATGACCTACATAAGTAACTTCTGTTAGTCTGAATTTGCATTTCAGAGGATTGAATTTCAAGTTCACTTCATGGGCTCTATTCAGAACTTTCCTAAGGTTTCTGTCATGCTCTGCTTCTCCATTAACTCCAACCATTAAATCATAAACTATTATTGCACACAGGTACCCTGAAATAAATTTGTTCCATTGCACACTGAAAGACTTCACTGGCAGAATGTATTTCAAAAGACATCTGGAGGAATCTTTATGTACCAAATGGGGTACTGTAAGTATTCAGTAGTGAAGATTTGCAATCAAGCATTATTTGCCAAAATGAACTCTTTGCATCTAAGACAGAAAAAAACAGGGCATTTGGCGTGAGGGTTGCAATCTTCTCAACTGTCCATATAGGATGATGAGGTCTTTTTAATGCCTTGTTCAAGTCTCTTGAGTCAATGCATATTCTGATTTCATCTGAATTTTTCTTATGAGCAGTTACCATGGAAGACACCCACTCAGTTGGTTCTGTGACTGGACAAATCACTCCTTGCTGCACCACTTTGTCTAACTAGACCTTGACTTTGTCCTGCATAGCTATTAGAACTCTCCTTGTTGGTCTGACCACGTCACTGACTTCTAGGTCTACTTTCATGGAGTACACAACTGGAAGTTTACCTAACTTGTCATCAAAAACGTCAGCATACTGTGAGAAAATAGCATCAGTAAAGTTGGAAGTGTGATATGTGCTTACATGATGCACTTCTTTGGTAAAAGAAAGCAGTTTCATTCTTAAACTGTCTCTGAGACCGAATAATGACTGCACAGGTCTTTGGACTAGATAAAATTGCAAGCCGAAACTGTTCCCAGCCAAATACCATGAAAGCACTACTGAGCCTTTGGCTTGAATCTTTTCACCTCCATTAGCAAAAGTCTTTGCACTATTGGACAAATTAAGTTTCTTACCAGCTCTCACTTTAGCAAATGTTTCTGCTGACATTGCATTACACTTTGAACCAGTGTCTACTTTGAGCTCTGTGGGCTTACCATTGACCAGAACAGTACAAAATGCTTCATTCTTTGCCAACAAATCTACTACATTAACCTTTTCACCAACCACTGACACACCATCTACATAGAAAGTAGGGTTGCAGCTTTCTATATAATCAACTTGCTTTTTTGAGTGACTTTTCTTAATAACTGAATGAAGCTTGCTTGATTTACAAAACTTTTGAAAATGGTTCCATTTTTTACACTTGTGCCATTGCTGACCAAATGCTAAGCACTTTTCTCTTTTAGACTCATGGTTGGCACCACAGTTACAACAGTTAACAATAAGACTTGACTTGGGTTTTGCTGACTCACCCTTATACTGCACTGAGCATGCCCTTTTTACTGAGCTAGTCTTGGAACTTGCTAGAAAGCTATGGATTTTCCCTGCCAGACCCACAGGGGTTGCAGCTGTCATGTGCTTAGACCTGTTTCTGCTTGCCACATGTTGCATGCTGCCTACGTTTGCTCTAGAGGCTGCTGAAACCATGCTCTTATCACTTGCAAGCATATTTGTTTGTCTTTCCATGAGCTCATGGATTTGGCAAATCTCTATAGCTTTGCTTAACATTAAATCACTGTCACGAAGCAAAATCTTTCTCACTGCAGCATTATTAACAGCACACACAATCCTGTCCTTTATTAATTCATCTTTCAAGTCATCAAATCTGCATGTTTTGGTTTTGTTTCTCAAGTAAGTAATATAAGCTGCAAAAGTTTCACCTGGCTTTTGGTCTCTTGTATAAAATAAGTCCCTCTCTAATGTAACATTTGTCTGGGGGTTGCACATTTCTCCAAATGTATGTTTTAAGCACTCATGGTCCTCCCTTGATTGAGCCGGTACTACAATATGGTGGTGTTCCCTCTCTCCTGCATATACTGCTGGTGCATACACAAATGAACGCTCTCTTTCAATAGCCTCTAACCCTAAGGAAAATGAATGCCCTTGTACGTGCATCTTTGTCAGAAAAAGTTGCATGTATGAAAATATCATATTCCTGCTCAAATACTCTCCAGTTCTCTGCTATAATATGATCAAACACAAGTGGACTTGGTCTGAGAAATGCCTCTGCCATATCAACATGCAGTAGTGAAGGTTCTTGAAATTACATACAAACATACACACACATAAATATATATGCCAGTATTTTATGCCAGTACTTGTAATTATGCCCAATAGCACAACAAACTCTTTGAAATAACTGCACTTTGCCAAATAAGTCTCCGTAGTACAAGAATAATTTGAAATCACTGTACCTTGTGAAATCACTCCTTATCAGTGTAAGAAATACTTCAAAATTACTTTACTCTGTGAATAAACTGTACACATCATAAGAAACCTCAAAATGGCCATACTTTGTGAAATAACTCTGTGCAGTGCAAGAAACACTTTGAAATGGCATCTTTCTGTTAATAAATGCACAGCACACAGCACAAAAACTTTACAAAATGGCTGTACTTTGACTGCACTTTACAATATAACTGTATTTTGCACACAACAAACTCTTTGAAATAATTGAACTGTAATAAAGCACACACTCTGCAAACACTTTACCCACTCTGAGATACTTCAAACAACTCTAGTTATGCCATGGCTTTAGTAAATGCAAATAGCAGTTTATGCTCAAACACAGTCTTTTAGTAAAAAACATGCAGTCGCCTTGCTCTTTAAGCTTAATTTTGCCCTTTTATCATACTCATTATGCCTTTTAGTCTCTTATCATGCTGATTATAGTTTTCTTGTGCTCATTTTACTGTAAACATGCTCCTTATGCAAACCAAAGTTAATTCTGAACCCCTTATGAATACCTCTGTTAGTTTTATCAAATATCATGGTTTTGAACATTTCCCTTAATCTTTAATGCGTTTTATGCCTTTCATTTGATTAATAATATGTTTTGTGCTACCCATTTGATTAATAATCCATTCTGTGCCTTATAAATGTGCTGTTTCATTTTCTTTGCCAAGTAAATCATTTGTGCAGTTTTTCTTTACCTTAAGTTCATTTCTGGCCATATTTTGTCTGAGCTCCGTTTCACTCAGCCAGCTCAATATGCCTTCACCTTCAACTCTGCATCTCATGGCTTGAAGAAGTTGCTCTCTTAATCCCAGTTCTGTCACCATGTCACTCATCTAGTCAGGATAAAACAGACAAACATTCGTGGGTTCAGTTCAAGCAGCTTTATTACAGACAAGCACATCAAACATGAGGCTGGCATAATGGTTAAAGTGTTTACATTATAGACACAAGGTGCAGGGTTTGATTCTCACTTGGGGGTAATTACCTAGTTTTAAAATGGTCCACAAGGGTAGTTAGCATAGTACTAAACTATAAAACTATAAAAAGACTGACTACCACACTCATAACTGTTAACACTCTGGCTGTCCTCTGAAAATGGCTCTGCTGCCTGCACGTGCTCACTATTTAAATGCAAATGCTTACATCTGGAAATGATTCTTAAAGGTACAAACAAATGCTCTGATCTACAAGATTGTTAGTGTCTTTGCATGTAGCAGATGATACTCCATTTCCTCCGTTCTTTTTACTGTGGAAAGATCAGAGTATCAGCACTTCACAGAGAAAGGAATAGCTTTAAAATCCAAAGCAGTGCACAGAGCCCTCTGCTAAATCTAGATCACCCTGCTCATAAAACAGACCCATCTAGTCAGTCATCTGAGGATCCACAGGGGACTCTCAGCAATTTCTTCAGTCTAGGCAGAAGAATGCATGTACTGATCTTGCTTTCTGGATTCACATAATGTTGTTTTCAGTACTGGTTAAGTAATAATTTTGGTTGGTTGCCATTACAGAGCGTTTGTTAACTAGGCAGAAAGACTGGTGGTCACCTGACCCTTTTCAGACAAGACCTGGGCCAAGAGGCAGACACAATGATTAAGGGAGTTTACAATAAAAAGGTACAGTGAGCTACCATTTAAGTAACATTAACTTGTTGCTGACATATAAGAAGAAACACCTTACATAAACATAAACATTTCTTGTGGGAAATGTGACATAATCATAATTCATTCATTTGCTATTGCAATACAATAAGAAACTTGAGTCATATAAGCACAAATACATTTGTGATAAAGAACATACCATAATAATTGCAAGATATTACTTTGTTGAACTATAAAAAGAAGCTTGAGTTATATAAACATGTATACACTGACTGTAAGGAACATGCTATAAATGAAATGCGATAATTTCTTGTTGTATCATAGAAGAAAGGCAAGGTATATAATGGTATGGTGTGGGGAACATGTTATAACTGCAGTGGATTAATTTGTTGCTGAAATTTCAGATGACACTTGAGTTGTGTAAACACATTAAGGGGAATATGGCATAACTGCAAGTTGTTAATTTTTTATTGAAATATAAGAAGAAAAGTACAGTTATGTTAGGAACTTGTCCATAAATGTAGATATCTGTGTAGGTTCACTGTTACATTCGTCACTTTTGGGATTCCTGCCTGCAGATAGCTCAAATGGTCAGTCCAGCTTCCACAGCTCTGCCTTTCCCACCAAGCCCTTGATCAATGCCCTTCTACCACTACACAAGGATGCCAATGGCATAAGAAGTGCATCAGCTGATGCCATATTCAGCTCTTTCTTGCCTTTGATAAAGCCAAGTAGAATATTCCAGTACCAAAGCACAAGTGGACCAGATAATAACAGCTCTTTATGGCCCAGGTCCACCCTAGAGGTCTCCAATTTCCCTCACTAGGTGGTAGGTTCAGATAAAAGAGAGAGAGGTCTGCTACAGAAGTGAAAAGGAAGATGTGGATGACAAGACTAGGGTGCCACCCCAAAGCATGGTGTAACTAATGTAGTAGCAGTCTAAAAAAGAAGGGGGTAGGTGGAGTGTTATCTGAACAGTGAATCTACTCAAATATCTCCATTTATGATACATTTCTAACACAACTGTGCCATTTTGTTGTCCTATTCAATGCTGCAATCCTCATTTTGGGGAATATGGACAATGTGTAAGGGAAACAGGGTAACTGTAGACATGTAATCAAGTAATAAAGCCCTGCAGGATAGCAGAAGTGTATCCATCCATGATCATAAGGATTCTTCCTATATTGTAATGTCTAGAGAAGATGTGAACAGAAGTCCAATTTGCTGCTTCCAAAAAATCCTGTGTGGAGTGTGACAATGTGAGGTAGTGCCAGCTATGCCAGGAGAAATAAGGCAGTGGCTGTGTGATGCATGCCAGCATAGCTAGCTGATGTTTTGCAAAGAATTATATGTCATTTGTATATCAAACTGATTTGTACAGGTGCTTGTGTTAAAAATTTATTTGTAAAGCTGCTTGTCTTAACAATGAACCAAGACAAGAGTGGGTCCTGCTGGACAAAAAAGAAATACACTTGCATGACAGACTATATTGTAACTGTTGAAATGAATATATTGCAATAGAGGACACCAGAAGAGGAGAGGTTAATCTCAGTCCAGCTAACTTTGAAAAATAGTCTGAAATTAAATTACCTGGTTTAGGCCATAAGATTGTATCTTACAGTTCTAAATGCAGCCTGAGACAAAATGTCTGTGAAAACCAGGACTAGGAATCTTACTCTATTGTCCTTAGGAGTGAATTAATTCCTACCCTGGATGGGTGGAAGTTTTGAAATGGTTTTATATTTTCTAGATGCTCTCTAACACATCTTAGCAAAGCTCTATGTGTTTGTATGGTAACACATATGTGCTAGATTTTGGTTCAATTTCTAGTAAAGGGTGTAGTATGGGAACCAGAATCAGATGACCAGATGTACATGATGTCATTCTGTAATCCACCACCGAAATGATGTTTTAATACTAGATGAGACAGAAGTCTCAGAGCAGTCTGTTTGTGAAACCTGACAAGAAAGAAGACCACTTACCCACATCATCTTGCCTTGCATTAGTAAGTGAACTAGGGGACAGTAATTCTTTAGATCAGTTAGTAAAATATAGTGAGATTACTTAAGTACTGTTTTTTTGTATTTGTGTGAATCTATCCATCTGTATTATTTTTAATATTTCCAGTGAAACACTCTGGTGTTTATTGTAAATAGATATTTAGTATATTCAAGTTATTTTATTATTTATTATTAAATATATTTAAAGTCTTCATTATGGCTGGTCTTTTAGAGTATATTTTAACCTTTGAGAGTACTTATATTTATTTGGTGACACTGTGGCTGCTCCTGAAAGCCTTACTGCATTGGTCAAAGACTACCATTTCTATTAGTATTAATTTTACTCAGTATAATTGGGTACCCTTGTAAGAGCCTTAGAGTAGCTGGCTTTGGAGTGTTCTAGTGGCAATATCTACCTTATAGTCTGGGCAAAGGGGGCACAGCTGGTAAATCTGTGTCAGCCTTTCCCAGGTGTGTGTGTGTGTGTGTGTGTGTGTGTGTGTGTGTGTGTGTGTGTGTGTGTGTGTGTGTGTGTGTGTGTGTGTGTGTGTGTGTGTGTGTGTGTGTGTGTGTGTGTGTGAGAGAGAGCTACTTGGAGCAGGAACACAGAACACTAGTTTCACAGACAGGGTGGTGGAAGACTTGGCTTGGAACACTTAGCTGAGGACTCAACTCTACAGCTGTGGTCTTTGTGGGGTCGTATTTCGGGCCTAGTGAGAGAGAGGGAAACCCAGCCCTAGTGCAGGAGTGTGTTCGCTGTGTGTTCTTAAAGGAAATTGTGCTTTGTGTAGAGAACTGCATCTGGAAATACTGTGTGTATCTATTTTTGTTCTAAGTGAACTTCCGGCACCAGTGTCAGTGGTGAGGATTCAGGCTCCTTGTTTACTGGCCCAGAGGAGTGGTGTCACATGGTGATCCCTCTAATGAATATTGTGGTGACTGCAGTGGCTAAGAGGTGAGTCGGACCTGATATGTTCTGGAACAGGTTTGCCATACTCTGTCTAGCAATATGAAATGCAATGATCAAGCTATTTAGAAAGAAATTGTTTACTAGCTTCCCTTCTTTCCCTTTTGCCAAAGAGATGAATAGCTTATCACTTTTTCATGTGTAAATAAAATCTCATAAACAAAATCTCAGCTGTCTACACTCATCAAGGGAATGAGAGATCATTCCTCCTTTGTTCTGTGGATTAGGAAAGAAAACTGGCAAGTTAATAGTTTGGTTAAAGGATAACTCAGAAACCACATTAGGCAGGAATGAAGGGTTAGTATGAAGGGATACCCTGTCCTGGTTAAATACTAAGAAGAGTTCTCTAAATATTAAAGTTTCAAGCTCAGAGATTGTCCTAGCAAAAGTAATATCCACCAAGACAAAAATTAAAGAAGAGCAGAAGTAGCTGGTTCAAAAAGTACCAAGGTCAATTTCTGTAAAGTAGTGAAGATCCCAAAACAGAACAACATCTTTCCTTTGGAGTCTAAGATGTAGGATGGTTATTTTTGAGAAATTACTTAGCAGAAGAACCAGAGTACAAGGGGGGTCCATTGGGAAGGTAGGTTGGAAGAGCAGCATGAACTTTGACAGATGCATAATAAAAAAACATCTTTGGAAAGGTCTGACAGATATTCCGGTATTATAGCTACTTTAGACTGAACTGCAGTGGTGGTGCTGCGGTAGCGTTGTCGCCTCACAGTAAGACGCTGTCCGGTTCGATTCTCAGCTAGAGCGTCTTCTGCATGGAGACATGCGTGAATGGGTGTACCTTCATTGAAGGTTGTGCGTCAGGGCTGGCAACTCGGCACATAAAAAATCTATCTGCCAATCATTAGCGGACTGGAGTTTTGCTGTGGCAACCCCAAACTGGGAAAAGCTGAAAGACACAACAACAGCTACTTTAGACTTGTTGTGGTCTATGTTTCTGGACAGGCACTAGAGGTAAAATCTTTCCATTTAGCTATGTAAGATTTCCATGTGCCTGGTTTCCTATTCTCACTTATGATCTTAAACACATCCTAAGAATACATGTGCCTATCTGGATTTGATGTGAAATCATCCAAGCTGTCAGCTTTATAGTAGCCAGGTTGGAGTGTAAGAGGGATCTTTGTTTTGAGTCAGAAGATCTGCATGTTGAAGTAACACTTTCCATTTTCCTCTTGCCAGGCTGTGCAGGATAGGAGCTAGTGTTGCCTTGGCCAAAAAGAGGCTACTAGAATGACTTTTGTCCTAGCCTCCTCAATGTTTAATAGTACCCTAGGAAACAAGGGTTTGAGAATTAATGTGCAAAGAAATAGATACATCCGATTTAGGGAGAAGACATTAATTTCTCAGGTTTATGGTGTTGTTGTCCTGCAGCAGAACTGTCTCAGTTTAGAGGACAGGCAAACAGGTCTGTTTCCATTACACTCCATATCCTGGTCAGGTCTGGAAAAAACATCCCTGTTTAGCATCTATTCATGAGTGTCTACTTGAGATCTACTCAGCCTGTATGCCAGCATATTTTGTTGTGGGCAATGTAGGCTGCTGTGAGAGTCATGCCCACCCCTTGAGATGTTTTCCTGGAGTAGATTGTCAGACTGAACAAGAAGTAAGAATAAGTTCCACCTTATTTCTTTTGTACCACTGTTGCGTTCCCTGTCATTATCTGAAGGACTTCTTTCCTTGAACATGTGGCCAAAGGCCTTCAGTGCTAGAATAATTGCCATTACCTCTTTTGTGTTTGTGATCATCTCTTTATTGAGATCGCTTTTCTGATGCATGAAAAAAAGCAGGATGGTGGTCTCTTGAGAGTGATTTTGTTGATACCACTTGTTTCTTAAGTACTACTGGCACTTCCTCATACATAAGTGGGCTAAGGGTCACCATTAAAATGCAGGAAACCATATAAACAGACAGAGGGACTCCTTTGCAGCTATTTCCCTATGCTGCAAAATATTGTCCCCAGAAAAACAACGTTCCTTGAGAGAATAAACTTTGATTTGTGTTTGCTGATTATGAGACCTAGGTTCCTAAAGCAATTCAAAAGTCGGTCTACACTTGGATACACTGGAGCACATGCCCAGGCTGTGAAATGGTATGCCCCAAAAAAACACAAAGATATCCTTTTTTATAAATGTTAATTTGCAGAGAAGGTCAAAGAGAATGTATTATGGTAGTTCAGGCACATGTACAGAAAAGCAGAAGAAAATCTATTGAAGAAGATTTTGGACAGACTGGAAGAAGACAAAAGGAAATGAGGGCATCTGGCAAAGAGGTGGATGGATTGTGAGAGAGTAAACCTGCAACAGTCAGGCATGAGGGTTGAAGAAGGCAGGAGTGTGGCATTGAATAGAGAGAGATGGCAACAGTTGACATGACACCCCCAACACCATGTAGAAAATGGGAAAAAGGGGGGTGATAATGATGATGATGATGAGCTTGGAAACATAGGCAATGAGAAGTCAACATCAGAAGTTGTCATGAAACAGATGTCACAGATCCTGGCGCCTCAGTATATTTAAATAGGTGCTGCAGTCATTGTTATTCTTAATTTAATCTTCACTTCAAGAAAGTTTTATTGCATCAGTTTTAGTGTAGAAGCCCTGGACAAATTGTTTTAACAAATGGAGCACTGGAGGGGAGAGCCGAAGGAAGAGTCCAGAGGAGCCCAACACATGCATGGGGTCAGTACAAAGCTTCTTCAGAGGAAGTCCAAACAGTAACTGCAAAATTAATTATTTCATAAAGTTATAACCATATCTCTCATCTGCTACGATCATTGTGCATTGAGCTATGACTTTTACTCATTTAATCTTGCTCTTCCTACGTTTATTGACTTTCTTTACCGAGGCCTGTTTAAGGATTCATACATTAATCAGTGCTAGAGTAATGCCTTTATGAACACAGCTTAGGACTATAAATAGAGGAATCTAATAAATGAACTAAGACCTTACAGAAGTAGCACCTTGTGTATGGGCAGCTTCATGTTCATTTTTCTTCTTTTCTTATTATTATTTCTTTTATTTTCTTTACGGTCAAATATTACAGTTGAATACAGAAGACGTTGTCCATCTTTCCATCTTTTGAACAGGCCTGCCATGTGTATGACAGTAACAGGATGCACAACTTGTGTTCTTTTCACCTCCATCTGAATCTATCATCAGAGTGGTACACAAAGGTGACTATCCTTAGGAGGAAGCGGTGACTGCAAGATTATAATATTGTACTTTATAGGCATTTTATGCATGTACATTTGGGGAAAGGGGTGACTGGAGCATTATGGATCTCCTTCTTCTTTCGGCTTTTCCCGGTTAGGGGTCGCCACAGTGGATCACCTGTCCTCTCATGATTGGCAGTGGAGTTTTACAGTGTCGAGTTGCCAGCCCAGTGCCCAACCTTCCACAGAAGGCACACACACACACACACACACACACACACACACACACACACACACACACACACACACACACACACACACACACACACACACACACACACACACACACTCTCACACCTAGGGCCAATTTAGAGTATGCAATCCACCGGCAGCATATCTTTGGGATGTGGGAGGAAACTGGAGCACCCAGAGGAAATCCACGTGACCACAGGGAGGACATGCAGACTCCACACAGAAGGCACCCCAGCTGAGGATTGAACCAGAGAACCTCTTGCTGTGAGGCGACAATGCTAACCACTGCACCACCATGGCCACCCTGGAGCATTATGGATACATTATGTAATTTAAAGTTTTGCTTTGTTGTTTAAATTGACATGCTATTTTTTTTTTATTATTTATTTTTTATCTCCATGTGCTCCATCAGTAAGCTACTGTGTCCATATGTGTTCTGGCAAGAGAAGAAGCCTGGAGCTGCTACTGCAAGCATTTCCTTACCTTGTATCCCTTCTGAATTAGCCTTCATCTTTTCCAGCAGGGTTTGCTGATAGGAAAGCATGTGGGTCTATCAGTTTAAGACACTGAAAGACAGAGCAGCAGAAGTGTCAAACTTCTTCCCATGTCTGTTGAATGTCCTACTTTCTCTGTCATTGGGAATAGGGCACCTGGTTGGAAAACCATAGCTGCGCCTTTGCTGGAATCCAGAAACTCCACAGATGGATCAGCCAAAGGATTCCTATAACATAATTTGTAAAAATCATTGACCCTACAGAGCAGTTAGTTTTCTTTGGTGTGGAGAGGGGAGGGGGGTTCTTTAGTTCAGGGAGGTTTCCTTGGTGTAAGGGGAAGGGAGTCTGACACCATGACTGGGAACAGCTAGTACACTGTCTGAACTGGGCCTTTAAGCCTTCTTTACCTTCTCATTGGAACTCCTTCATTTTATGAAGAGTGTTCCCAAAGAAGAAATCCTCTGGTGGAGAAGGAGAAAACAATGTGTCATTGGTGTCTGAGACATAACCAGCAGCAGAGGTGATCTGGCCAACATAAACCAGTTCATCTACTTCTGAAACAGAAATCAGAATATTCAATTTGAGGTTCCACCTGTCTCTTTTTAAAACAGTCCCCAAACATTTCTGTAATTTCTAGTTCTGGTCTTTTGATTTCAAAAATTATACAAACCGTCATTTAGTTAGACAAGTTAGTAAGTGAAAGTCTGGGAGGAAGACGGAACTAAGGTACTGCTTGACCTAGGTCAAGGCATGCTGACTGGTACTGGTTTAGTCTTTGAGGCTCTGTGCCATGGGGCTTTGAATACAGCCACCCTAGAGGCCTCAGACCATGGGCGCGAGACAGAAACCTCAGTTCAATCACTAGGAACCTGAGGATCTCCTTTCCTCTTCAGTAATGAGAATACAAGAGTCTGAAAATGCCTTAGTCTCAAGAAGTATGGCAGAATTATCAGTCTGAGAGGATGTGCAACATGCCAAGGACATGGTGGCAGGTTAAGTGCCTAAATGACTTTCAGGGTAGGGGCTGTAAAAGTTCATTTCTGCCCCCAGATTCACCAGCCACAGAACATCCTTGATCTCCTGATGGTTCACCTTGTGTGTCTTGTTGGATGGCTTATTCTCCAGTGGAAAACTCCCAAAGGCCTTGACAATGCCCATGCAGTTCAGAACCAGGCATGTGTTCCTTTTGTGGCTGCAAACTCCTGGAGAGAACTGTCTTCTTTTTAGGATTGTTCTTAGGAGGAAACTGGCACAATGCAGACAGGAATCCATCTATTTCTCTGGGCTAAGACAAAGCAAGCACAGATTATGGACCCCCCCCCCCTAATTAGTAATAGGTATCTCACAAACAATGCAGTTGTTAACTCTTGCAAAAGTCTTGCATTCAGATTCAGTATTAGAATCAGACATTAGTTATTACTGTTAACTTCACTCAAGGAACATAAAAAAACTAGCCTATGAGATACTCATCTAGCCTCTGGAAGCATGCTGACTGATGGACTAATAGTACTATGTAGCATGAAGAATGTAGTACTGCACAGCACGAAAGATCTGAGGATTTCACTGTCCAGTCTACATCCTATACCACCGATGTCCTTGCGCAGTGGTAGAAGGGTGTTAGCCAAGGTCATGGAGAATTGTAGACTTCTGGAAGTCCGGTTACCTGGAGACCAGAATCCCAAAGGTGAGGAATGCAACAATAATAACTAATATTAACACGCTGAGTTATATAAAAACATATACGTATGTGAGGAACATGAAATAATAACATCAAAGTGTTACTTTATTCTTGAAATAGCAGAAGAAACTTGAACTACACAAACACATATATATGTGTTGCTGGGAACATGCCATAATTGCAACACAAAGATTTGTTGAAATATTAAAAAAATAATTATATCAAGACACTACCAGTCACTACCAATCCATCGCAGTTTAAAATACTTCTGAAGTGCCACCTATCTAATTCTTGGCACTGTTACTCTCTAACTCCTGTCTGATTATTATTTTCCTCTTGTTTAACTTCTGTCAGTTATTCAGCTGCATTCGTTTTTCGCATGCATACTTTGTCTTTCTCTGCAGACATTTTTTTCCATCTACATGATATATGTTTTACTTATCTCACCTATGATCTCGCCACAAATGTTTTATCTTACTGTCATTTTCTAAAAACTCTGTCCAGGTGTTTTACTCTCACTAGAATTACCTTGTTGCTCCCAAACTACTCACCAACACCTTGCATAGTGCTTCACTTATTATTATTTGTTGATATAGTCACATCTACCTTTATTCATGATTAGTTAATGTTTTACCCATGAAACAATTGTTTATTCTTACTGTTTTTATATACTAGTTATGCTCCTTTATATATGTGTTTTATGTATAACTTTGTATATGTGTTATGTATGATTTCTTTTCTTCTGTTTATGCTACCACTGATTACGTTTACAAGTCACTTTTGTAAATTGTAGCTTTTAGGCTTTCCTCCCTGGCATCTGCTGAAAATGGACCTGAGTCCAATTGGACTATCCCGGTAAACAAACATCAAATAAATACACACACACACACACACACACACACACACACACACACACACACACACATGCATTTGTAAATGTGTATATGTATATAAGTGTGTGCAGCGTGCTATGTAAAGAGATGTCGCACTAGACAATACAGGCTTCAGCTCTTGGGTCATCTTTGCCTATTACTGCGCCAAACCCCAACCCAGTATTGTTTGTCTTTTATTTTCTGAAGAATACTCCATATGATTTTGCTAAAGCTCTCTTTTTCCTGCCCTCTATAGATAAATCCAGGGCCCTGACGTCTGCCTACAGCCATATTGCCAGCCATGTTTTACTTCCTGCAGCAATGATCCTTATAAGGAACGTTTTAAACAAGTCTTACTTACTGTCTGGTGAACAACTGCCATCTGATTATTTATAGCTACAAAATATATAATATTTATAAAAAAATATACTTATGATATCACACCCCACCAAGATATTTTGCTCCTTTCTTTCTCAAGGTGAATTTCTTGAATACATTTGTCAAACACATTAACCAATAAAGTATGATCAGTGATCCAGTCAAAATACTCTATATTTTTATTTTCTGATTTTCTTTTATCATGGCCTAACAATTTTATTTATTTATTTATTTAACATTTGCTTACTGGGAAAGTCCGACTTGGAACGAAGCCAATTTTCAGCGGCGGCCCGGGGAGAAATGCTCTAGATGCATGCCTTTGTAATTTTAATTATTTGTAATTTTTTTATTATTATTTTTTTTCTTTATCTTGGTATAAAGTATTATATGCCCTTTTAAAACTGCAGTTACCTACCAAACTGCATTCAACTTTATCTTGTCAGTTTATGCAGTGGGTTTATTTCAATTTCATGATTTTGTCGCAAGCAAAAAATGTATTATTATACTATGAGTTCTGAGAACTTCATTCAAAAGGTATACAGCCTCACTTGGCTCCAGGAGGAACACGTGTAGCTCTGACATGTACAATAAAAAATGCACAATATTTTTTTTAAAGTCTCTCTTCTTTATTCATTGTTAGAGCAAATTAGACAGAAAAAGCATGTCAGAATGCATTTTTTGAATCCTTCTTATCTTGTATTGTGTGCCTTCTACGAACCTAGAAGAAAGGGAATTAAGTGAGAACGAAACCTGACTGCAGCTGCAAGATCAATGTAATTTAATGGAATGTTAAAGATCTCAGTACTCATTTTTACTATGGCAAGTTAACAATAGTCTTGGTGAATTATAGAAAGGTAAATGTTTGGTCTATTTGTAACTAAACATATATTTGAAACCTTAGGAGTTTGACCTTCTACCGAGTAATACTGCCGGAACTGTTCACCAATCGGTTAAGTTGCAGGTAGTAATAACAAAGCCCAGTATGGTAGATATTTACAGAAATGGAAACTTGGTATTGTACTGTTTATACTTTAAAGAAGAGTGCAGGTGGTACTGTGAGTTGTATTTAAATAAATCTGTACTTGTCATACTGCGAAATGTATGTCTTGGCCAAAAATCTTTCCTGGCACCCTGTTTGTATGTCTTTATTGTTCTTTGATCAGACTTGGTTTGCAGATCTTGTAACTTAATAATATGAATAAAGCTACTTCATAAGAGTATATTAAAAATAATTTACTGGCATATTACTCAGTTATGTTTTGAAAAGGGACACCTGCATTAATAAGACATTCCCAAAATGCACAGATGTATTTGAAGAGAGCAAAACCTTCTATCATAACAGAAACAGGTATGTTCTAAGACAAGATATACGGGTTCTCACTACATACCCAGTGTCATCACAGTTCTTGTCTTCTACATTTACAAACAGTTTGGTTAAGGACTGACAGCATTTGAAAATGATAATAATTGTTATGAGCTTCTTTGTAAAACAGGTCCAGAACATACCTCTCAGCTGTCCAGATTTTTGCAGAATTTCCAGATTTTTGCCTTATATTTTTTATCTGTTCTTCATAAAATGTGTGATTATCTACAAATCCTTGAGGATTGAAGTCAGTAATTAATGACAGGAATTTGAGTTTCAGACCTCATATCTTTCAGAAAATGCATGAAAAAGCAAAACTTGTTCTGGCAAATTTCTAAGTTTGTAAGAGCAACATTTAAATTCTGTCCTTGATTTTGGACTATTGTCTCCCATTATTTTTGGATTTGTCAAAATGTCTTGAGCTAAGAGGTTGAGAGGTATGGTACAGAATGAAGACAGTCTCTGCAGATGAGTGACATAGTAAACCAGCATAGATAGTGCATCCAGCTAACAGCCACAAGTGAGCTCAATTATTTTTCAACATCAGCAAATGTTCTTCATTAATGATGCCTTGCTGTCCTAGAGCTTTATCAGCTCATTTATATAAGCATTACTATGGTTTGGTTTATATGTGTCCATTATTTTTTAATGGTTGGAAAATATTTTTTTTTGCAGAATGAACTTGTTCATAGCCTGACCATTGTAATAGTCTTGAATTGGGCTCTATTCTTCTTTTAAATTAAAGTTGTTTAGCTGGGTCTCTCACCAACCACTATACAGATTTAACCTTGGGATGGTCCTGCACTTCAGATGAAGAACAGTCATTCCAAAAATATTTGTTTGTTTATTTATTTAAGGTTCTACTTTGGATTTCTAAATGACAAAACCACAAACATAATAAATGTTGAATAAAAAACACAGAAGGGCAAAAAAAGTTAACTTCAAGAGTTCTTTGCAGATTGGTCTTGCCCTCCTGCACTCCCCCTGAAATTATATATACCAACTCCACTGTTGTATCGACTCAAAGAAGACAGAAATCTCCCAGTAGAGAGGAATTGTTGCTGGTGCATACTTAGAAAACACACTGCTAGTTATTTTCTATGGAGAATAGTGACTGACTTTACGTTCTTCGGCATCTTTTTCTCAACAGGCATAATTATTGAATGACAAAACATCAAAAAGTAAACATGAACATCAGAAATGTCAACATACAGAGAGAAAAAGGAAATGCATAGTGTGAGATTGCAGTACAGCAGGGATCATAGAACTGGCCCTTTCCCCATTGTAGTGAAATCTTGGAGTTAGTGTCTTTCGGCTTTACCCGGTTAGGGGTCGCCACAGTGGAACTCTGGTCCACTAATGATTGGCAGTGGATTTTTACGTGCTGAGTTGCCAGCCCTGACGCACAACCTTTAATGAAGTTACGCCCATTCACACGTCTCCATGCAGAAGACACTCTAGCTGAGAATCGAACCGGACAGAGTCTTACTGTGACCACCACCACAGTATATATATATATATATATATATATATATAGATATATATATATATATATATATATATATATATATATATATATATATATATATATATATATATATATATATATATATATATATATATATATATATATATGATATATATCAGCAGGGGGTGTTGAAGGCACATCCCCATATGGGGGTGCAGGGAGCTTGCTCACCTGCAGAAAATAGTGTTTTTGATGGTCTTTTTTTTTCATTTGAACATCCTGACTGTCAGTGTTATGACATTCACTATTCAGGACATTCTGTTAAAAGATAAGTATCCCTTTTTCTTCAGTTAACTGGTGCTCAAGAAACTTTACCTCAAACCCCTGTAGAAGACCCCTTTATTTATTTATTTATGTTTGGTTACTGGGATAATCTGACTGAACTGTTTGTCCATTTTCAACAAAGTCTCAGAGGGAAAGGCTCCCCATATAATTACAAGGTTAAAAAAAAAATGGAAAGACAGAAGTAAACATAATACTGAGTATATAGGGATATATCTGGGTGGGAGGTTGGTATAATGGTTAAGATATTTAACTTACAAACACAAGGTACAGGGTTTGATTCTTCCATGGGGCAACTGGCTAGACTTAAAATGGCTCACAAGGGCAGTTAGCCTAGTACTAACCTATATAAGAACAATGCACAGAATGAAACAATTATAGCAATCTATTTACATTTGGAATTTTATAAAATAACAATGATTTGGTGCATATTAGGAGTGAGAGAGTTTAAGTGCAGAGAGGGGTTGAAGCCAGACATACTTCTCAGCCTGTTAGCACAAGAAATCTGGACAAAGCCTAAAATAATGGGGGATAAAGGCTCAAAATAGGGATAGAGTTTAAATATTCCTCTTATAACCTTACAAAGTTGCTAGAATAAAAAAAAAAACAGCAGTAGTTGTAGAAGACTCTTTTACTAGCACCAAAAATTAATCTGGTAACTCGGCCTTTTGTCTTTTTTTTTTTTTTGTCTTTCATTGCTCAGTGTTTTTCATAAAGTTGCTAGAATAACAGGATTTGTGTTAACATGCATTTTCTAAATGATATTAAGTCTGAAACTCAAATGTGTGTCATTATTTAATTACTTCAACCTTCAGCGATTTGCCAAAAAAAAAAAAATTTTATGAGGAATGCACCAAAAAATATGAGAAAAAAATCTGGACATTCTGCAAAAAATGGACAGTTGAGATGTATGAAGCCATACAACCTGTATATGAGCTATGTAATGTTTGAGTGAGAAAGAGTGGGTAGATTATAAGTGATGTATAATGTTTGCAACTGGGAGTGTGTCGTTATGGTTTGTGATGTAAAATGCTTGCAACTAGGATTGTGTTGGTGTGGTTTATTTTTATTTATATAAATGTATGATTGCCTTTGTAGTAAGTGATGGTTTAATAAACATGTTTCTTGTTTTAAAAAAGGCAGGAATTGAATATTTTATGTAATGTTGCTTAGGTTATATGATATATAGCAATATATGTGAAGTATAATGTTTGTTATGTTAATATAGTTTGATTACTTTTATATGAATGTAAATTTGCCTATGTCACAAATGATAATTAGATAAAGGTGTTTGAAAAATAACATGTACAGAGAGTTACATTTTGAGTTGTTAGTGGGTATTAGGGAGAGATTATGTCTTTAGGTGGACAACTGAACTTTGTATCTTGACACGAAGGGGGGAGGAATGAAGCAGGAAAAGAAGGGGTATTTTATTGGGTATGATTTGCCATCTAGTGAAAAGGGCTTAAGATGCTTGGTAACTTAGGAAATTCTATAGTTTGTTTTATGAGTTGTTCTGTTAAGTGAGGGTAGAGACAGCACCCGATAAATGCGTAGCTTCTCTGGGAATATACCGGTGTCCGACTCTGACCTGAGATTGTGAGAGACTAAATTCTATAATTTTGCTGTACAGGCACAGTATAGGAAAAGGTACAGGCACACTTTTTTTTTTCTTTAAATGTCCTCTGTTTGTCTTGTCCACTGGCTCCCTTTCCTGTACACTATTGGCTCATTCGTTCCTCAGGGGAAGGATGCCAGACATTCCTAGAATGCACAAGAGCCCTACAGCCAATTTGTTCTCCAATGGAGGGACTTATCAGCGTATTTATTCTCTTGAAAATTAAGAGCATGGTATTAGGGAACAGGCCAGATGATAGTGGTGTGGAGGTCTCTGCTCTGTCCCAATTTAATTTCTTCATAATAGCTGGTTTGTAGACTCAGCAGTTGCTACTTTTTCAGGGATAGAAATGTGTTCCCACATATGTCTGTTTATCCAACATACTTCTTCAACAGCAAGAGCCTGCCAGCCTCTTCTGCCAGCAATTATCCACTCACTAAAGTGGTGGGCAAGCTGACTCCTTCCTCCCAGGATGGGAGATCATCTTCCTATGCACCATTTATGTACTCACTAAAATGGTGGGCCAACTGACTCCATCATCCCAGGATGGGAGCCCATTTTCCTATGCACTAATTATCCACTCACTAGAATGGTGGGCAAGATGACTCCATCATCCCAGGATGGGAGCCCATTTTCCTATGCACCAGGTATCCACTCATTAAAGTGGTGGGCTATCTAACTCTTTCTTCCCAGGATAGGAGACCATCTTCCTATGCCCTCTATCCATGTTGCTTACTGAACATAGGTCACTTAGATTATGGTTCATAGGTTTATAGTTTCGTAGGTTCATAGGAAATTATGAGGCTAACAGTTTAAGGTCCCTTACAAGCATAGTGAATATAACCCAATTTTATCCAATATGTGGCCCCTAGTGGCAAGAGGATGGCATGGATTTGTGCCTGTGCATTGAGTATTTTTCAGATTGCAGCTGTCCATAACAGACGTAGGCACTACCCCAGGAGTGGAGTGGCGATTCCCCATCCACTGATCTAAACTGGTTAAGGGTTTCATCCCTCTTTGCCATGGTCAAGGCTAGGCATGTGGTCATGTTTTACCACAGATGAGCGAACCAACACTTCTTGACTTTATACCCTGTCCTTCTCACCGCAGGTGAGTGAACCAACCCTTCTTGACTTTATACCCTGTCCTTCTCACTGCAGGTGAGTGAACCAACCCTTCTTGACTTTATACCCTGTCCTTCTCACCGCAGGTGAGTGAATCAACACTTCTTGACTTTATACCCTGTCCTTCTCACCGCAGGTGAGTGAACCAACCCTTCTTGACTTTATACCCTGTCCTTCTCACCGCAGGTGAGTGAACCAACACTTCTTGACTTTATACCCTGTCCTTCTCACCGCAGATGAGTGAACCAACATTTCTTGACTTTATACCCTGTCCTTCTCATCGCAGGTGAGTGAACTAACACTTCTTGACTTTATACCCTGTCCTTCTCATCGCAGGTGAGTGAACCAACACTTCTTGACTTTATACCCTGTCCTTCTCACCGCAGGTGAGTGAACCAACACTTCTTGACTTTATACCCTGTCCTTCTCATTGCAGGTGAGTGAACCAACACTTCTTGACTTTATACCCTGTCCTTCTCACCGCAGGTGAGTGAACCAACACTTCTTGACTTTATACCCTGTCCTTCTCACTGCAGGTGAGTGAACCAACACTTCTTGACTTTATACCCTGTCCTTCTCACCACAGGTGAGTGAACCAACACTTCTTGACTTTATACCCTGTCCTTCTCACCGCAGGTGAGTGAATCAACACTTCTTGACTTTATACCCTGTCCTTCTCACTGCAGGTGAGTGAACCAACACTTCTTGACTTTATACCCTGTCCTTCTCACTGCAGGTGAGTGAACCAACACTTCTTGACTTTATACCCTGTCCTTCTCACTGCAGATGAGTGAACCAACACTTCTTGACTTTATACCCTGTCCTTCTCACCGCAGGTGAGTGAACCAACACTTCTTGACTTTATACCCTGTCCTTCTCACCGCAGGTGAGTGAATCAACACTTCTTGACTTTATACCCTGTCCTTCTCACCGCAGGTGAGTGAACCAACACTTCTTGACTTTATACCCTGTCCTTCTCACTGCAGGTGAGTGAACCAACACTTCTTGACTTTATATCCTGTCCTTCTCACCGCAGGTGAGTGAACCAACACTTCTTGACTTTATACCCTGTCCTTCTCACCGCAGATGAGTGAACCAACACTTCTTGACTTTATACCCTGTCCTTCTCACCGCAGATGAGTGAACCAACACTTCTTGACTTTATACCCTGTCCTTCTCACCGCAGGTGAGTGAACCAACACTTCTTGACTTTATACCCTGTCCTTCTCACCGCAGGTGAGTGAACCAACACTTCTTGACTTTATACCCTGTCCTTCTCACCGCAGATGAGTGAACCAACACTTCTTGACTTTATACCCTGTCCTTCTCACCGCAGGTGAGTGAACCAACACTTCTTGACTTTATACCCTGTCCTTCTATCCTTCTCACTGCAGTACAAAATCCAGCCAAAAACATTCTACAAGTATATTTATATATTTATTTTAAGTGGAAAAATGGATTCTTCCTGTTTTTTAAATTCCACCATTGATTTTTACATAGAAAAAATTGAAGTCAAACCCCATAGCCTTTTTTTTGTCTTCTTTTGGGACTGTTTCTTCACTAGGATGTTCCTATTTATCATCTGGCATGCCCTTTTTACTGATCGTAGTACTGGTAATAGTCCCCTGATACTAGGACAGAAAGGAGTGTTCTTGAACTGTGCTGAGCATTTGGATTCACTTGCAGACTACAGACACAATGAGGCAATCATGTCACCACTAATTCCTTTTGCCATTCTCCTTTCAGTCTGTCTCCTTGAAGGGGACTACCAAACATATCTCAGGTTTTACTTTAGATTCAGAGGTTTGCTGTTATTGCTCCTGTTGCCAATAGGGAGTTCAGTACTACACCCATAACTATTGCGTCTCTACCATGATTGCCACTGGCAACATTTAGTCTGTTGCTGGCAGTTCAGCATCAGCTTCCCTTACTGGTGCTAAGCCTGGCTCCCATGTCGTGCTTATGTACCGCTCCCTAAATCAACATACCTACAGAGTTTCATGACAGTGCTGCTGTTCTAGAACTCCTCAGCATGAAAATGTGAAAGGATGTGTGAAGGTGGCAGCATCCTAGGAAGAAGCAGTAATGCAAGGGTTTCTCTCCTCTTTTGTTGTGAATGTATCATTTGAGTGCCATTCTCTCTTACTTTAAGGAAAGATAAACAGGATTCTTGTAAATTCTACCTTGTATCTAGTTAACAACACCTACCTGTCAAGTGAGTATGGTGCTAACATGTCATCAGTTCATGCCACCTAATATTCCTGCCTTTGTGATAGTATTCGTGTATGTGGTTGACTCACCTTTGACAGAGCCACAATATGACAAGCTGATTTGGTAGAATAGGCTCTCAGTGACAAGTTTGTTTACTTATCTAGATGTTTCACAACCTTGGAGTTTGTTATGTTAGTTTAGGGAGTGCAGAAAGCAAAGTTCTCTGCAAGGGGGTTATGGGGAACTTGCCACCTTTATGAAACAAAATGGTCAGTTGGAGCCATTTTAATTGTAGGGATTTTGTTGGATCATTGCTTACTTAAATATGTGATAATTAAATGTACTATATCCTTTGAGACACTTTTTGAAATAATACATTCTACAGTTGCTTTGTTTCCTTCTGTCTGCAAGGTAATACACTTTAGACACATTTTTCATACTAGCGTCGTGATCCCAGCCTCTCTGCATGCTGCAGACAGAACTGTGTTTCCTGCACAAAGCAAAAAAGGAAAGTGTATGTGCTTGCTCAGCAGGATCTGGTGTATCCCATAAATAATCTCATAAATCTGACACGATGTGAAAGGAGGCCAAGACTGAGACTAAGTTATGCGTGGCAGAAGCCAGCTACTGAGGTCAGTTCTCTCAGTTGGAATTACATCCTCTGTTCCTTTTATAACTCTCTTGCTGAGTTCTTGCCAACATCTCATATTAGACAATATTTTCTAGGCAGTCACCCAGGGCATGGGATATTACATACATCAGAAGAGGATAGACATGAGTGTGCACAGTAATGTGCTGCAGGTTACTGCAGCAAAGGCTTACAGTAATTAACAGTCCCGGTGGTTGATTGCTAGCTTTACCTACAGTGTTTAGCTGCAAACTATGGCATCCCCCTAACTGGCATCAGCTTGTTCTGCTAACAAAGATAGAAATATGTGGAATCTTATAAAATAAAATTAGACATTAAACCATAATATAAGTTCTCAAATCCCCTTAAAATAAAGCACAAGTAATTTTATTAAGGAACAAGCAGTTCTTTTTTTTTTTGTGAAAAGCAAACAAGGAAATTTTGCTTCTAATCAAAAAGGCAGCAGAAGGTGCATTTCCTGGGCATGCTTATTACAATTTTTTGAGTTGTTAATTACCTTTTCCTCTATGATGGAGGAGCTAATTCCTCTTTCTACCTAGTATGAGGATTGCAGGGGCACCTAAATCCCTACTAGAAATGCACTTTCATGTTCAAGTGGATTCTGCCTTCACTGCAGGAGACATAGCTTATGAACTTTATAGAAGTCATGCAGGTAATTTATGCAGAGGGTACTACATGCAACAAATTTTCTCTGTTCCCAGTTCATCTTTGCTCCCAAAAGACAGGGATTATGTGTGCCAATCTAGAAAAAGCAATTAAATATTTTGATAAATAACTGTATCAAAACAACCATACTACAATGTTTAAACTGCAGAGCTATGAAGGTGAAGACCTGTTACAAATTCCATTAGCATCTTTTTTGTGTTACATAACCCTAAGCAAGTTGTTTAATATCTCCCTGTTTCTTTAACACAACTGAACATGAAAATATAGTCTTACATAGTCATACTGAAAAGCTAAACTTTTCCACAAAGTATTTTTTTCATAATTTCTGTTCAAATCAGAGAACTGACAGTATTTCCAGTTTTACAATTATACATACCAGTCCTTTCTAAAGGTCACATATTACGGCACTTTTGGGTATTTTGGCAGAACAATACATTCAGTGACCCACCTTATGTAATAGAACCAACAGTTATCTGCTCGTCATATAAGGTGATCTGTGAGGTGGGGGGGATATTCCAAGTGGGATTATGACTGAGATATCCTTCCTGCTGCCTTTAATCCAGATATTTTTCTCTGAAGCTCCAGAGTTGGAGCCATATGCAGTCATAAATGATGCACCGAGTATTGTGTTGTCATACCCCTTACTCACTTTTTATTAATAACTAAGCAAGCATATTCTGCAAATCAAGAAAACAGTGAAGTAAACTATTTTATACAAACAAGGCTATATGAATATATACTTGTCTAACTCACAGTGAACTCCAACAGCAGCTGCTTAATGGAGAAGCCACCCAGACACAGGGAGATGGTGACAGGGTAATAAGTACACATTGAGAAGAAATTCTTCTCAGATCAGTGAGTAGATTGTTATATGTGATGCCGCGAATTGTCCACGATGGGTCTACAGATGGGAAGAATCACAGGCAGAAGCCACAAGGTGGCCAAAAGGAGAAGGCTCAGAAAGCAGAATGTTGAAACCACAAACACCAAAGAAGCCCTGACATCTGGAATTATATTCAAAGCATGAAACCATGAGTTAAATATCTGGAATGGAGACAGTTTTTCAAGCAAGCAACAGAATTAGCCTCACTTATGGGGGAGTGGCTTTGAAAATATACATTTAGAGTAGGTGGTTTGCTGCTTGATGGCAAATGATAATATAGCTAGTAGCCTTGTTAAAGAGGGATTGCTTGCAACAAATGCATAAATAAATAAATGCAGGTAAATAAACCACCACACCTCCATTCCTGAAACAAAGAAGATAAGCAGATGTCAATCATTTCAGAACTCATACATCTGCTTGGTGGTATATTTTCAAGGTGTAAAGAAGCATTTCTGCTTTCTACCATCAGAAGAAAAAAGAAGGAGGTGACTGGATTCAATGACAGCTCTGATACCAGGGAAAAATGGGGTTTGCTCCAAAAAGACACCTTGTCTTTGTGAATGACAAAATATAATTTCCTACAAATAAGAACCTGAAGCTTAAGGTGATTGCCATCAGGAAAAAATATCTTTCAAATGAAGAATTTCAAAGTCATTGAACCAGCAGTTTCAAGCAAGGTACAGAGAAGCCCATCAGGGTTGAAATTTAAATTCCAAAGAAGTAGTGGTCCTGTAGAGCAGGCTGGAAATGCAAAACCCTTTCAAGAATTCCTTCCCCAGTTGGTGCTGGACCACAGTCCTGTGCAGTGTGTGGTCATGATGAGCAGGTGCAGACCATGCAGTCTTGTATGAATACAAGTAGTCCTGCCTCAGTGTGTCATCATCAAGGCAATTCTTCCAGCTGTTTCCCACTGGAGTGGGATGCCAACATACCTACCTTGGTGCTTATTTTGCTCAGGCTACAATCAGTGTGAAAATATACACTGACTTTGAAGCTCAAACTACTGAATCCCTGTGGTTTGAAGGTTTGGGACTGACAGTCATCTGATGCAAGTGCTTCTGTGTCAAAGGAAAAAAAAACTGATATTTAATTCAAAAACAAACTCTGCTATCACTAAATAGTACAACTCATTAACTATCTAACAATGTGGTCGTATGACCAGGGAGATAGCATGTGAAAGTAAATGGGGTTCAGTGGACATAACCTCCTAACCCCCACCAAAACACTGATTGAAATGCTTTCTAATTTTGTGTTGTATATTTATTCCGATTTTAGGTTTGACATTTTTGTGTTTACTGTGGCTGATTTTCGTATGTTCTTAATTTTATTGGTTTGTTTTCAGGTCTTAGGGATTCAGTGGAGAGACCCGAACAAAAGAAGGAAGATATTAGATTGACTTTTAACCATGATGATGGTATTGTTTTTAATTTATCTTCTTATATTTTGAATAGCGAAGAATTATATGTCTTGAACAAAGGCATGACCTTTGTACCGGACAGACTTAGTGCTTTTAATGAATTTATGCTTGATATCATGCTTTTTTGTAGAAATTTAGCATTGAAATGTGCTTTTGGTGTTAATAATGAATATAACACAACCCTTAGACAGCCAAGCTGTTATATACCACCTTTTTCTCCAGCTCTTAATTTATTTATAGGTAGCTGTGAACATGACTTACAGGAATATTTTAAGAATAGGGTGTTTAATGAATACCATAATTTGACACAAAAACAGAAGAAAGCAGTGTCTGATTTAAGTAACAACAAAAACTTAGTCATTAAAACAGCTGATAAAGGGGGAGCGGTGGTAGTACTAGACACTATTATGCATGTCAGAAAAATAGAAGAATTGCTATCAGATAAACATACATATATACAGATTAATCCTGTGGGTGTAAAAATTATAGTAGATAAAGTACATAATTGTTTAAAAAGATTGCTTTTTGAAATGAAAATCAGTGATGATACATATAAATTTTTATTGATAGATAAGGCCGTCATTCCCATCTTCAAAGGTCTACCAAAGATACACAAGTCTCTTCATGACCCACCACTACGACCCATAGTTTCTGGCAGAGGGTGGGTGACGGAAAATATTTCAATATGGCTGGAACATACATTACATCCTTTTATAGATAAACTGTCCACCATACTTAAAGACACAGGGGATTTTTTGCTTAAATTGGGTGATGTGAATAGAGAAAGGACACAAATAAATAGAGATTACTTGATGGTTACCTTAGATGTTCAAAACCTATTTACTGTAATTAGTAATGAGTATGGGGTTCAAGCTGTTAGTGAGGTATTGGCAGATCAGAATGTTGATGAGGAGAAAATAATATTGATCAGTACTTTATTAACCCTGGTTCTAGAAAATAATGTGTTTGTAGGAGCACAACATACATATAGACAGGCACAGGGGGTGGCCATGGGCACTCCCTGTGCCAATACTTATGCCAATATGGTCCTTTGGTATTGGGAAAAGGCTATGATTTTTAATAAGCCAGAATGGATGCAACATATACATTTATATACACGTTTTGTGGACGATATTTTCTTTTTGTGGAAGGATGATGTTACATCTTTGGATGGTTTTTTAGACTATCTACACTCCACTACTACATTCCTGAAGTTTACTAAGAAATGTTCAACCACAAATATTGACTTTTTAGATGTATGTATATCACAAAATGAAGCTGGCTTTTCATCAAGCCTATATAGGAAGGAGTGCTGAAAAAATACAATGCTTTGTTTCGATAGCACAATTTTTTCAAATATTGTTCAGGGCCAGATTGGCAGAATTTCCAGATTGAATCTGGGTGATAAGATGTTTGAATGTGAAATGGTTAATTTGAAGAACAACTTTTTAGAAAGGGGCTATAGAGGAGAACTGGTTAATAGAGTGGTTGATACCAATCACACAAAAAGAGATAATAGATTTAAGCCATGGCTTAAGTGTAATAAAGGGGAAATAAGAACCACTAATGCCACACACAAACTCAATGAACCAAGGGTATTGTTTACATATAGTAGTAATATAGGAGACATCAGGGATATTGTCAACAGAAACTGGAATATTTTGAGGGGAGATAACAAGTTAAGAAATATAGTGGGGGCTTATCCACAATTTGGTTATAGGAGAAATAAGAATTTAAAAGATATCCTTTGTAAAGAGAAAATAGTAACCCAAACTTGTATCCTAAAAGAAAAAATTGGCAGTGTCCCATGTGGATATTGTAAAGCATGCCAATTTATAAATAAAGATTACACCTTTACACATCCAGTCAGTGGACATGTCTTTAATTTTAAAGCAAAAGCCACCTGTAGGACAAGAAATTTAGTTTACATAGCGGAGTGCACTGAATGCATATGTTTTTATGTTGGCAAGACCAACAATATGTTTAAGGTAAGAATATTGCAACATATGTCTTCAATTAGGAATAAAGATGCACATAATGCTTTATATAAGCATATTGAGACCCACCCCACACATAATTTTAAATTTAAAGCAGTGGTTAATGTTGTTATGAACAATAGGGGGGTGATGTAAAACAATTAACTGAATCTATGGAGTCCAAATGGATTTTGGAATTGATGGCCCACAGAACTCCGGGCTTAAATGACTGTGTACCTTTAAAACCAGCCTTGCAGAAAAGGCGGGCTTTTTACTAACTTTCATTGGTTGACATGTATTTTAAATATCAGGAATTGTTTTTAGTATGTGATCTGATGAAGGGTTTTAACCCGAAAGCGCTTGTCAGTGGATATTTATTTTGTTGGAGTTTCTTACCAGTTTTGGATACAACTTTTTGTGTATTTTAATAAAGCAGTGGAACATCCAGCGGAGTCTCACCTTTTCTTTCATTATACTTTTTTGACTGTTCACCATGAATTCTGCAAGGCAGTGGTATTCATTATGAACCTAACACTGCATCGTGTTCAGCTGTTGCAGGTTTCATATAGGCATTCTACTGAGAGAAGACTATAACAAATATACTCAAGCCATTAACATCTGGGTTTAGCTACGTCTCAGGAAGAAGTTTAGGAGTAGCGACACTTCTTGCTTCTGGTGAGAGAAAGAAGAAAAGATCAGTTTTGCTGAGACCAGCACTGTTTCCAGTACCAGACTGATAGCACCTCCAATAATCACACCGATCTCCCTTCAGAACACATTAGCAAGCACCTGGAACTTTTGATATGAATTTGCATTCTCCAACTGCCTCTGTACAAGCTTGGTTGAAATGGGCATCCTGAGACAATGTAGCAACCTTCTCATGTTTACTGTAAACCACCTACTACTTAAATAAACTAACACAGCGTGTAAGAAACTTAGTTATATAATGCTAATGAAGGCAAAGCTCTCACGTAAAGCCACTTCAAACAGTAAACAGGCTGTCAGTAATGCACAATACTGCACTCTCCCTATAACACAGAATACAGACTCAGCACACAGACCTGCATATGCTGAACCTCATAAAAGTAATCTTCCTAAACCACAAAGGTCTCCTAACTGTAACCTGAAACAAGTATCCTCAGCAGCCTCACAAGCACTCAGCTCAGGCAGCACCCATCATGAAACATGCATCTAATGCTCTCAATGTCTCATATCAAAAGTTCATAAGGCAAACTTTCACAAAATCCAACATTCTAGTCATAGGTGACTCCATGGTGAAACACACTAATACAGCCCCTCACCAGGCTGAGTAAGAAAAGGGCCATGGTTAGTTGCGTATTGGGTGCTGGGATTCACCACATCATGTATGCACTTATGTCCCTGCACTGCAGGTACACATATGACACAGTCATAGTACACGTGGGAGTAAACAACATGAGACATACTTCCCTAGGCTACATAAACAGAGACACGATGGAGCCATTAGAATATATGACTGAAGCAGATATGAATCTAGCCTTGAGCAAGATTTTATCATCATTGAGAATAATGCCATAGTCTGAACAAAAGATTATTACAAAAATTAGCTTAGCTTCTATATATGTATATATATATATATATATATATATATATATATATATATATATATATATATATATATATATATATATGGGTCCCCTTCACATGGTCGACTTTTCATAAAGTCGACTTTCATATGGCCGAAACCATATGAACGACTTTTGAAAAGCCAACCATGGGGAACCGCTATCTCCGCACAGTGCGGAATGGGAAAATTTCTCACTTCCTCACTGTAGTGCGATCTTGGAGTTGGTATATTAAAGTTATGGGGGGGTGCAGGTGGGCGGACCCCCCTGCTAACAGTTTAAGGTAAGTGTTTGTTGTGTGTTTATGTTTACTTTACATGGTCAGCATTTTGAAAGTCGATCATATGTTCTCAGCCATATGAAAGTTGACTTTCTGAAATTTCGACCATGTAAAGTAGACCCATATATATATATATATATATATATATATATATATATATATATATATATAGATATGTATAAGGTTCCCTATTACATTCTCGAAGACGCACTTACCCAAATTCGTAAACGCCGACACGTCTCCATCGAACCACGTAAACATTGATCATCAGGAAACACAAAATCCGAAACTTTGAATCATCATGGTTGGCTCTTCCATGGTATAGCTCTGTAAGGTAAGTGTGTGATTGTTACAGACCTTAGGGTTAGAAGTATGATTTTGGTTAGTGTATGTATGTGTTTATTTAGTTTGTTTGGGTAGGTAGTATGTAGCAGGTGGTAGGGTGGGACAAGTATGACGGTTCGAGCTTTTGAATTTTGTGGTTTAGGGCGGTCAGTGTATTCGCGGAATATGTGTTGCTGTTTTTGTATTTGGTTATTAGGGCTTTCGAGCTTGCAATATAGACCCATATATACATATATATATATTTATATATATATATATATACATATATATATATTTATATATATATATATATCGGTGATTGTAGACAGTCTTAACTACTTTGCCAGAGATGGCCTGTACCTTTTTTCACAAGGATTTCATATACTATCTAAAGCCTTGTCAAGCCCATAGTGCCTTTTTTTAGGCACCGTCAGTCTTAAAAAGCTTTTATCTTAACAAAACAAAACAGAATCTGAATAGCATAAAGGTATTGCTGCTCAATGCCAAGAGCGTCAGCAAAATCTTTATTTCCTACAGGCAATGCTTACCTAGGAATGTATTGATAAATGTATCTTCGCAGAGACTTGGTTCATGACTCCATCAGTGCAGAATTTCAACACTTACCACATACTGAAAGCTAATGCACCAGATGAAGGCACTAAAGGCGGAAGTGTTTCTATATTCAAAAAGCAAAATATTGCCTCCAGGCTCATTAAACAGGATAATAACCTAAAACTGCTCCACATCTAACTTACCATTAACAAAACTCCTTATCACACCATAGTTTACATAGTTTACTATATGATCCTTTCTATATCTTCCTTGGCCCATTCCTCCTACGTGACTAGTATGGAGTGTCTATTCATTAGACCAAGCACCATTCTCCTAGCAGACCTCAACTACCCCTGCATCAACTTTGAGACTTATGCATCCCCTAACATGTATACACAGACATCTCAGGACTTTATAAATGAAAACTCTATGGACCAGTTATTTTGCACCCCAACTAGGGGAGAAAAAATCTGGACTAGGACCTCACTAACATGGGAAAAAACTTGGTTCCTCATCAGCTGTAACTCCCTACATAAATTGTTGGACAGCAAATTGGCTAAAAAATATAACCAGGAAATTGGGGTAGTGGCTGTACCTCCAGTCCTTGGGTCACTCCTGTTTGGAATTTACTTCTTGGGGGTCAAAGTCAATGTAAAGGGTTTGTGGCTGACCAAGTTCACAGATGACTGTAAACTTGGTGCCAACATAAACTCTTCAGTGGACACCAAGAATCTTCCAACAGGGCCTTTTCCAAACAAATAAGTAGTGTCATAGCCATTCACTAAAACTAAATGCCAAACATTTGGCAAGCATAACAACTCCTGAAGATATCACATCGACAGCACACTGCTAAAAACTTATTCTGTAGTTAAGGACCTGGTAACTTATGTGGACAACAAGCTGTCCTTTAATCAAGATGTATCCATTATAATAATAAAGTCCTTTTCATTGCACAGCTTATTAATAAGTATATTGTGTCTAGGGCCAGGGATGTGATCATTTTGCAGTATTTGGTATGTATTAAGCCAATCATTGGGTATAATTCCCCTTTTGGTATGTAAATGTCCAAACACCTAACACAACTTAAATGACCACAAGGATTAAGAAAATCAATGGCTTAAATCATAAAAGCTATACTGACCATCTCAAAGTCTTGTCCCTCTTCTTAGTATCATACAGGCTACTGAGGGAGAATCTCCACCTAGTGTACAGAGCCTCAGCAGACTCTCATCAGCAGCATCCTCCTTTTCCCATTTTCTACATGGTATCTGGGTGTCATGTCAACTGCCATAATCTCTCTCAATTCAGTGACACTTTCCTACATTCTTCAACAGTCATGCCTAACTGTCACAGGTCTTCTCTCACACAATCCATCCACCTGGACTCCCTCACTTCCTCTTGCCTTCTTCCTGTCTGTCCCAAATCTTCTTCACCAGATTGCATTCTACTTTTCTGCACATGTGCCTGAATCACTGTAATGTGTTCTCTTTTTGACATTCTTTGCAATTGGAGCTACCTTGGCTTTGGTTCTGATCTCATTTCTTCATTTGTCCCACAGCTATGCATCTCACCACCTGTCTCAAGCACTTTATCCCCATCATCTCTAGCTCCATCAACTGCTCCACCTTTACTGTCCAGGTTTCTGCACCATACAGTAGTACTGATCATACCACTAGTTTGTACACCTTACTTTTCAACTTCTTTGGCATTCAATCATTCAGTACCCCTTAACACTCTGTGCCAGTTGGCTGCAGCCCCTCTGATTCTAGCTTTGACCTCCTCATTCAGACTTCTCTTCTCCTCAAATACCTGTACCAGATACTTGGAGATGTTAACCTGTTCCACTTTTTTCCCTTCTATCTTAATTCTTTGTTTCTTCTGATTTGCTCCATCAGCTTACATTACAACTGTCTTATCTGCACTTCATTTCATCCCATGTGCCTTTTGTTTTGCATTCCATTCCCCTATACTTTAGTTTAGTTCTTGCTCAGTCTGCCTGTAATGCCACATTGTCTGCATACAGCAGCTTTGTTGATCTGTCCCCTCTAACCTGTTTGCTTATGTAGTCCATCACCACTATGAACAACAGTGCACACAGACATGAAACCTGATGCTCACCCACTCCCACTGAGAACTCTTTTGTGAGACCAAACACTGTTCATACATCAGTCATTGGGTTCTGTACATTGCCTGCACTAATTCTTGCAATGTTTCTGGGACTTCAAACCACCATAAGGGCTGCCCAAATCAGCTTTCTTTGGCCCTTGTCATATGCTTCCTCCAAGTCTAGGTATGCACAGTTGGGCTCTTTCCTCATCTCTAGCTTTTTCTCAACTATCTATCTCACTGCGAACATTGGGTCAGTTCTACTGCAGTTAAATCTGAATTGTTATGGTGCAATTAAAATATACATAAATAATATTGATTTACCTGTTAGTCCTGAGTCAAGAATAACTCTTCAGGATGTGCAAAACATTTCCTCATTTATTTAAATCAACCAGATGCCAGCAGTGGGAGACTGCCTTCACAAAGTTTTCAAATCAGTCTCACCAAGCAGCAAAACCATACAGTTTATATACTATTTCTTATCAGTAACATGCATGCAGAATTCTGACGTTTCATGTTAGTTAACAAATAGGGTCTCTGCTGACCCTCCTGCTTCTTGCTTAGTGCTGCACGTGAACACTTAAGAACCATGTTTTTTGGTAACAATAATGTTTTAAAAACACAAGCCACCCAGCCTAGCAACCTGACTTGTTTTTTGACCTTGTGTCTTTCAGTACCACTACATGCTATCTCCTCAACATTCCTTATAACTACTCATCCCCAGCCTGGGCAGGTCAGAGCTTATATAAAACAAGATCTCTTTCACGTTGTTTCTTTCCTCCCTTCCAGAACCAGATTCTGTTGATCATAGTAACATCCCATAACCCAGTGCTGCACAACCTTTTTGACGGTAGGGCCACTATATGAATTCTTAATGCATCTGCGGGCCTCCTCAAAGAATAGTAAGTCATTACGAGTCAACAATAATTACAGGTGACTGGCATTTTTACTTAAGACAGCAGTCATGAACTTTAATCTGGCTTGCAGACATGACTTATTACAAACTCTTGCAGAAAGTTACCTCTGTTTACAGACTACAAGTTATAAACACGAAAGAATAGTTATTTCTGTGGCTAAAATTAGAGGTGTGTGCAGCTGCAGTAAATTAGGTAAGTAAGCACATGCTGGAAAGTTGCATGACTGGAGTAAGGCATAGCATTTTTTCACTTTTTTTTAATTTTTTGGGGGCTGGATGGTGTTGAATGGCAGGCTGGACATTGTGCACCACTCCCTCAACCCCTTCAGTACTTTCTTTACCTTCAGTCATCTGTTTATACACTTATAGCTTGATATTAGAATGCAGCTGTAAAACACTTAAAACTACAATAAGTATATGTAGTCTGCATAATTATGCATCTATACATATTATTTTTAACATAATTTATAAACATTTTGTTTAATTCATTTGTGAAGAACCTGTACACTAATATGCATTTTGTGAAGAATATTCATGAGGAATACATTCTTCCTAACAAATCCCATACAATACACAATTATATTTTGATTTTTCTTAATTTGATAAAATACATTTCAGCATCATAATATTCATCATCTGCAGTGACTGAATTTTCATTCATCTTAAGTTCATTATCAGGTATAAGTGGCATTTCACGTGCAGGTGAGATTAAGCATTTTGTGATTACAGCTTTTAGAACAGAAAATATTAAAACAACCAAAAGAATAATACCAATTACTGTAATGATACCTTGTAATATACTACTTCCCAGGTTACCAAATACACTGACCAACTATCCAAAAAGTGTCTATTGTTTAGACGTGCTGTCCAGGTCCATGGCTTTCTGTTTCATGAAATTGGCCAGCTTTTCTTCTTCACCATGATAGTCACTAATATAAGAACACCACCTTCCTGTGAGGGCACATAACCCTCTCTTGCAGCAAGCATTATATCGAGTGCCAGTCAATTTTGTGATACCACAGTTCGCATCTTAGTCATTTTTCAGTTTGCCATCCTGATGTGATGTGAAGTATGGTTAGCTACCTCTTGAAGAATTTGAGCAAGCATGGTGATTTCGAGCATTGTCCTTTAAACTCCATACACAGGAACAAAAGCTGAAAATACTTGCTCTACCCAGTGGATTGCTCCCTTATTTCTCAGTCTTCCTGCTGGAGGGTTCTCGGAATGTTGAATAACAGGAGTAATATAACCCACAAAACAACATTTAGACCAGTTTGTAGGCAACCAGGGGTAGGCATGATCACCACAAATGTAACAATCCTCTATCATGCCTATGCCATGCACCCAGTCATAGCTTTTTATGTGTAAAAAGTTTCTAGTGTCATTATATTTGCTGGTTTCTACTGGTACAGTTCCATTTTTTGGCATAGCATGTGTCTCCATGATTTATGGTTGCAAGCTGAAGAGACCCAACCTTTAAAAAAGTTAGTCACATTATACCAGGTTAGATTTGTGTCACTGAGATCCTTTTTAAATGTCACCTGTGATGCTGGGCCTGGAATCATGACAATATTCACCTTAGAATGTTGACAGATTTGTGAACACACGCAACAGTTTGTCACATTTGAGTTCACAGAATATTGCTGAAGAACCAACAGGAAACTATTTTTCAACTGGTTTACAAAAGAAAACAGCAACAAAAACAAAGCAAAAGTACTACCTGTTGTCAATGGATTTATCATGGACTGCTGTTTGAGTTGATTTTTTTCCTTAATCCTTCATTGGTGCTCTCTGTCTGATTTATCTCTCGCACTTCGATTTTCTCTCGTCGGCATTGATGATTTGTCTGGGACCCCTACACGACAGGTCTTCTTACAGTGAGATGAGTACATTCAGGTTGGTAGTCCTGCATAGTGTACCACAATACATTTTGTCAGCAGGATTTCATAAGGTCCCTTTCAGCTTGACTGAAAGCAATTCTTTCTCCAGAAGGTCTTCACATAAACCAAATCACCTGGCTGCAGTTGGTGACAGGGCTGGTCAGGAGGTTGAGGAAGAGCTTTTACTACAGTTATGTGATACTGCAGCAAGAAATAAATAAGTATTTACATCATGCATTGGAGTTAATTTTTATTTGACACAGAGGTAGCAGCTGGAAGGGCCATGGGTCTTTCCATTAATCTTTCCATTAATATCTCATAGAGACTCAGTTTCCTTGTAGTATTTAGTGTACTTTTTATAGTCATTAATGCTAAGGGAAGTGACTCTGGCCATTTAAGGTTTGTTTCAGCACAACTCTTTGAATTTTTTTTTTCTAAAGGGTCTTATTAACCATTTCTACTAATCCAGATAATTGTGTATGGTTGGGACAGTGGTTTCACCTTAACAGAATCATGCAGTGTGACAGGAGTTTAATACCGCTATACTGCCCACACTTGTGGATGCCCCCTTTGTTCTGATACACTGGCACTAGTATACTTATTCTTCAGTCATCTAGGATATGCCTTTCTCTCTGTACTGCTATGAGTACCACCAGGAGACATTTCATAGGTTCATAGGTGTGTACTAGGCTAATTGCCCTGGAGCCTTTACCAGCCTAGCCCATAAGATTACCCTGGCATCATGCCACCCGACCTTAGTTCCCAGTCAAACTGTCAAGTAGAGGCACTGGAGTGATCCCCGGGGTGAATTTTCTATTTCCCATCCACTCATCAAGATTTCTCTTGAAGAGGGCCAGTGAGGTGCTCTTTTTGACATGTATGGGAAGTCTATTCCATAGCATGGGCAGTCTCTGGGTTATGAACCTGTCCCTCCAGCATGTTTTGTTGATTGTGTTAATGAGGTTGAGGTCTCTGGAGCATGTGGTACAGAGGGATTGGGATTTCTTTAGATGCAGCATTTCTAACAGAGCTGGGTCAGACATGGCTTTGTAAGTCAAGCAGAGATTGCCTCTAAGTAGGCGATATGAGACAGAGAATAGTTGGAGTTTTTTGAGTCTGTCCACATAGGAAAAGTGTTTAAGGCCTAGGATCCTCTTTGTGAGGTACATTTGCAGCCTCTCCAGTTGTTGCAGTGGTCTAGTGAGGTACATGCCAAATGAGGTATTGTACTCAATGACTGGCCTAATGAGGTAAGAGTAGAGGGAGACAATGACCTCTTTCTTCCTGGATGCAAAACCCTTAGTAATTAGATGTGCCACATAGAAGGACTTTCTGACCACAGTGGCAATGTGGTGGTCAAAAGAGAGTTTGCTGTCAACCTGTGTTCCCAGATCTCTTATAATGCTTTATGTGTTCAGTGGACTACCATCAATGTGGTAATTCATTGAAACTGGGTTTGTCCCAAAGGGGATGACGACATATTTTTTGTAATTGAGCTTAAGGCCATGGTTCTGACACCAGTCGTTGGTCTCAGTGAGGCCTTTCTGTAGGATGTCAACATCACTTGGGGAGTTAATAATAGCTCCCAACTTGCAATCATCTGCAAACTTTGTCAGCCAGATTCCCTTCATGTTGGCCTGGACTTCAGAGAAGTAGATACCAAACAGGAGAGGACCCAGGACCGAACCCTGTGGGACTCCACTCATGACTGGTTGGCAGTCTAACTTGGAGTCAGCTACTTTCACACTGTGGGTTCTATCTGTGAGCCAGTTTGCAACCCACCTAGTGATATAGGGGTTGATGACTAGCTTAGTGACTTTTTCTATGATTCCTGAGTGGGGAATGGTATCAAAGGCCTTGGCCAGATCAAGGTTGGCTGTATGAACCACCTTGCCTTCATCTACAGCTCTGGTGACTGACTCAAAGAAGTCAATCAGGTAAGAAGGCATGATCTACCCTTCAAAAAAAACAAACTTTGTGGGACCCAGAGTTTGGAGATTCCCTATATCCTTGTTTATTAGGTCCGTGATGATGTATTCTGTAGCTTTGCATATCAGACTCGTCAGGCTGATGGGGTGACAGTTCTCAGGGTCTGTAGTCACTCCTCCTTTGTGGAGAGGGATGACTGTGGCAGTGTGCCATTCAATAGGGACAAAGCCTGAGGTAAGGCTGTGATCGAACAGGGCATACGTGAGGTGCTAGTTCACTTTGTACTTCATTTAGAACACAGCCAGGGATATTGTCAGGTCCCATAGAAGCTGTATTCTTGGCCTTGGACAGTGTTGTTTTAACCTGTGCAACAGTAATACTGGGTGCCTGGAAATCTAATGGTATTGTGATTGGTCCTTTGCGGGGGGGGGTAAAGTTGGCACTAAATCTGTCAGCCAGTATATTGGCAATATCTGTTGGCTCAATATAGGAGGTATCATTGTGCAGTAGGTCAAAGCAAATCTGGGTATTGCCGTGGAGATTCTTTACATAATTATAGAAGGCCTTGTTTTTGTCTTTACTATCTGCTGCAATTCTGTTTTTATAGCTAGCTTTAGAGGATTTGATGAGGGATCTCAACTTTTGTTGAGCTGATAAGGAAGTTTTTCCAGTCTTGGGAATTCACCTTATTCCGCATCAGTTTCCTCCTGTTGTAGAGTTTGTTTATGGCAGGGGACCACCAGATTGCCTTCCTTTTTTTGGAGGAGTGCATCTTGGTTCTATTGGGTATGGCGAGGTCGTACAGTGCATTGGTGTATGATTCGGTGGTCATGCAATTATTCTCCATTTGCATGGGTGCCGTGAAGTTAGCCACCTCTGTTTTTAAGAACCCAAAGTTAGCTCTGGAGAAGTTTTTCATGGTGGTTACCTTTGTGGAGGGGGGATGTGGATTTCTAAGGGGATTAGTTTGTGGTCGGATCTAACCAGGAAGGAGTTGACTCTTGGTGTAGAGCAGTGGTTGCCCATGTTAGTAATGACCAGGTCAAGGATGTTGCTACCTCTAGTAGGGGTAAGAACGAGCTGGTCCAGGGCATTGGAATTAATGAATTCCAGGAAACATTGGGCAAGTGTGTTGGTACATGAGTAGCTTTTCCAGTTAATGGAGGGGGGTAGTTGAAGTCACCCAGTATGAGAGTATTAGGTTGGACCCTAATATTCTCCAGGGTGCTTAGGAACATGGAGTGTGAGTCTTGGGACATGGCTGGGGACCTATAGCTGGCTACGACCTGAATCGCTGTCTTACTCAATGTTAGCTGCATCTGATGTATCTCTGATGAGCTATGTTGGGCTACTAATCTGGAGGTGTTTATGAATATGGAAGCACCACTGCCTTTGGAGTTTTGGTCCAAGTTTTGGGGCCAAAAGGTGTGGAATGAGTTATAGCCTGGTAGTGCAGGGGTGCTTTCTGATGCCTTAAACCAGGTCTCTGTTACAGCACAAATATCGATGTTTTCCATTTTAAGGAGTGCTTCGAGCGAGTGCATTTTGAGATTTAGACTTCTAGTCTTGAGCAGCATGACCCACAGACTGCATTTGTTTGTAGCTGTTATGGTGGTAATTTGGTCTTTGGAACAGCCTAAAAAGGCAATATAGGGGTGGCAAGAGCCTTGGCCAGTATCCGGAAGCCCAGGGTTGACAAAGTATTGAGGTCTGTCAATCATGTCATCCCAGGCAGACAGATACTGGATCCCTTTAGAATGACACCAAAAACTTAGCCAATTGTTGAAATCAATCATTTTCTGCTTTTACTGTGGTATCATTCTGGGTGATGGTAGGATGCTGCCCAGGACTAGGGTCATACCCACCTGGGCTACATAATTCAAGAGCTCCTCCATGTCTCTTTTCATTTAGTCCAGGGAGGTACGTGTCAGGTCATTCACACCCACATGTACAATGACAGAGTCATATTTGTACATGTTGTTGAGGGACCTGAGTGCGTGTATTATGTGGCGGATCCTGGTACCTGATAGACAGCTGACTGTTACTTTCTCCTTATTCAACTTAGTGAGTGGGACATCAGTGTGCCTCACTATCGAGTCACCTATGGCTAGTGTATTGGACATGCTGCTTTGCCTTAGGGTCTTTGGTTGAGTGGTACATTGTTTAGGAGAGTTATGTGTCTCGTGATTAGTGTTGTGTTGTGGTGGTCATGTGTTTCTCTGCCTTGGAGGTCTTTGCTGTTTGGGTAGATTTTTATTGAGAGCCTTCCCGAAGGTGGGTGTGTGGTTTGTGTTTTTATGTGAAGGCAGTGCTGGTGTGTATTCTGGAGGGCTATGTGTTCCATGTGGTGTGGTGCAAGTGTTGACCTTCTCCTCATGACCAGCTCTTCCAGTCTTGGCTGGAGAGGGTGTGGCTTCCAGTTTGGATATGTAAGTGTATCTCTCACAAGTCTGAGTGTTGGGAGGTAAGAGAAGAGGGTTGTAAGTGTACATGAGGCAGTTGCTACATTGCCTCAGGATGCTCAGGTTCACCAGATTAATAGGAAAAAGCACAGGGAACTGACCTCTAGACATGCCTGGAGGTATGGGCATTAATAATAAGTACTAGAGCTGTTTCTTTGTAGAATGTTTAGTGCTGGTAGCACTTTTCTGTGCTACAATAATTGCTAAAAGAAGTCTGGTAAAGTGCTAGACAAATAATCTAGTAAAAGTGCAGGAGAGGAGAGAACTAGCAGATTTAAGAGAAAAATTGAAGAGCAGACTTTGGCACCACTCAGAAGCTTACAAGCAGTCCTGGATACAGCAAATCTGTATCTGGACTAGACTAGTTACAGGAAAGGCTGGAAAGAAGTGCCAACACGGGCTTTTAAACCAGATTTTCTCTGCTATCTCACCCAACATCTTGATCATATCTAATGTGACGTCATCTGAGCCTGCTGCTTTCCTCTGAATTAATGTTCCTTAGTGCTTTTCTTATATCTTCTAGGGTGGGCTCTTCATCATCTTTCGTTGTAGGGTGTGTCTGGGACAGTATAGCTTCTGTGTTTTTTTTTTCATTCAGAAAGCTGCTGGAAGTATTCCTTCCATCTGCCTTTGATGTCCTGCGGACTGCTGGGCAGGTTGTTGCTGCACATATTTTATGAAGCATGTCGGACTATTTTTTTTATCTTTCTGTCTTTGCAACCTGATAAGAATTTCTTTGTGCCATCTAAAGAGTCATTTTCTAAAACTGGTAGAGTGTCTCTGATGCCTTGTTCTTTGCTATTGCATCTCCTGTCTTAGTCTTTTTGTTAGCCTTCCAGTATTCCTTTTTAGCCTGGGCCATCTTTTCTATCTCCCACCTTTTCTTGTGCTCCTTCTTTCTTTTGATGACTTCCTGGACTTCTGCATTCCACCACCAGCTTTCCTTGTGTACCTTATTTCCATAGCTGGCTAAGCCACATATCTGTTCTGTAGTCCTAACACATGCTGCTTTGAAGTGTTGCCATTCTCCTTCTTCAGATCCACCTATTTCCTCTCCTTTATGAAATGTTATAGACCTGAATAATTCCTTGAACTCCTGTGGTTTCTCTCCAGTAAACGTCCAGGTCTTCAGACAAGTTTCTGTTGGCCTTAGAACCTTCTCTTACCACTGCTTCCAGCTGATTGTGACAACCAGTGGTTAATGCTGTGGGCTGAGAGTTTCACAGGGGATAACTTTGCAATCATTGATTTTAACCCAGTGGTTTCCCTCCAGTCAGCTTCCAGGTCTTCACCCAAGTTTCTGTTGATCTTAGAGCCTTCTCTGTCCACTGCTTTCAGCAACCAGTGGTTTATGCTTTGGGCCGATTTTTTCACAGGGTAACTTTGCAATCACGGATTTTATCCCAGTGCCTTTTCCTTACTTGGAAGAAGTCTACCTGAGATGAGTGTTGGCCACAACTATATGTGATGTTGTGACTGTCTCTCTTGCTGACCCATGTGTTTGCCACTATCAAGCCATTTGCCAGTCAGAAGACTAGAATGGCCTTTTCTTGTTTAGTCTTGCTACCACACCTATGCAGATCCAGTCTGTCCTCATATCTTATTCTTTCTGCCCCAATATGTGCATTCAGATCACCCACTATCAACACTCAATTCCTGTTGTCCTGGTTTATCTAGTAGTCCTGGTGCTGCTGTCTGAATGCATTCTTTTCATCACTATCACATTCCTGCTGTGGGACATAGGCTGAGATTATGAATACTGACCTCTCATTAGGCTGCAGTCTTACTGACATGAGTCTGTCACTAATTCTGAAGACATCCCTCACTGTCTTCTGAAGCCTGTTCCTCACCACAATTCACACATCATTTATAGTCTGTCCACCTCCTGAGTAGTAGACATTGGATCCCAAGCCAAGTGATTTTGCTGCACGAC